>NC_034195.2:3931130-3943630 GCF_002021735.2 Oncorhynchus kisutch
AATACACACACATACTTTAATACACACACACACTTTAATACACCACACACCACTTTAATACACACACACACTTTAATAGACACACACACTGTAATACAACACACACACTTTAATAGACACACACACTGTAATACACACACACACACACTGTAATACACACACACACTGTAATACACACACACACACACTGTAATACACACACACACTGTAATACACACACACACTGTAATACACACACAAACAAAGTGTGATACTCACACACGACACACACGCAACGGCAGGGCCTTTGAGAGATGTGGTGAAGTAGCAGAGAGCCATAAAGATGACGTCGTCAACCTCAGTCTTAATGCACATCTCTCCATCTTTCCATTCACCAATACATTGTTCCAAACCTCTCTTCCATCCTTCCTCCCCTCGTAGCATCCTTCTCTCCGTCCCAGCTCCGTCCAGCGTCCAGCTTCTCTCCGTCCAGCTCTCAGTGGGGTTACTCTCCTTTCCAACCAGTGGGGTTCCCTCTCCTTTCCAACCAGTGGGGTTCCTCTCCTTTCCAACCAGTGGGGTTCCTCTCCTTTCCAACCAGTGGGGTTCCTCTCCTTTCCAACCAGTGGGGTTCCTCTCCTTTCCAACCAGTGGGGTTCCTCTCCTTTCCAACCAGTGGGTTCCTCTCCTTTCAACCAGTGGGGTTCCTCTCCTTTCCAACCAGTGGGGTTCCTCTCCTTTCCAACCAGTGGGGTTCCTCTCCTTTCCAACCAGTGGGGTTCCTCTCCTTTCCAACCAGTGGGGTTCCTCTCCTTTCCAACCAGTGGGGTTCCTCTCCTTTCCAACCAGTGGGGTTCCTCTCCTTTCCAACCAGTGGGGTTCCTCTCCTTTCCAACCAGTGGGGTTCCTCTCCTTTCCAACCAGTGGGTGCCTCTCCTTTCCAACCAGTGGGGTGCCTCTCCTTCCAACCAGTGGGGTTCCTCTCCTTTCCAACCAGTGGGGTTCCTCTCCTCCTTTCCAACCAGTGGGGTTCCTCTCCTTTCCAACCAGTGGGGTTCCTCTCCTTTCCAACCAGTGGGGTTCCTCTCCTTTCCAACCAGTGGGGTTCCTCTCCTTTCCAACCAGTGGGGTTCCTCCTCCTTTCCAACCAGTGGGGTTCCTCTCCTTTCCAACCAGTGGGGTTCCTCTCCTTTCCAAACCAGTGGGGTTCCTCTCCTTCCAACCAGTGGGGTTCCTCTCCTTTCCAACCAGTGGGGTTCCTCTCCTTTCCAACCAGTGGGGTTCCTCTCCTTTCCAACCAGTGGGGTTCCTCTCCTTTCCAACCAGTGGGGTTCTCCTCCTTTCCAACCAGTGGGGTTCCGCTCCTTTCCAACCAGTGGGGTGCTCTCCTTTCCAACCATTGGGGTGCCTCTCCTTCCAACCAGTGGGGTGCCTCTCCTTTCCAACCAGTGGGGTGCCTCTCCTTTCCAACCAGTGGGGTGCCTCTCCTTTCCAACCAGTGGGGGTGCCTCTCCTTTCCAACCAGTGGGGTGCCTCTCCTTTCCAACCAGTGGGGTTCCTCTCCTTTCCAACCAGTGGGGTTCCTCTCCTTTCCAACCAGTGGGGTTCCTCTCCTTTCCAACCAGTGGGGTTCCTCTCCTTTCCCAACCAGTGGGGTGCCTCTCCTTTCCAACCAGTGGGGTGCCTCTCCTTTCCAACCAGTGGGGTGCCTCTCCTTTCCAACCAGTGGGGTGCCTCTCCTTTCCAACCAGTGGGGTGCCTCTCCTTTCCAACCAGTGGGGTTCCTCTCCTTTCCAACCAGTGGGGTTCCTCTCCTTTCCAACCAGTGGGGTTCCTCTCCTTTCCAACCAGTGGGGGTTCCTCTCCTTTCCAACCAGTGGGGTTCCTCTCCTTTCCAACCAGTGGGGTTCCTCTCCTTTCCAACCAGTGGGGTTCCTCTCCTTTCCAACCAGTGGGGTTCCTCTCCTTTCCAACCAGTGGGGTTCCTCTCCTTTCCAACCAGTGGGGTGCCTCTCCTTTCCAACCATGGGGTGCCTCTCCTTTCCAACCAGTGGGGTTCCTCTCCTTTCCAACCAGTGGGGGTGCCTCTCCTTTCCAACCAGTGGGGTGCCTCTCCTTTCCAACCAGTGGGGTGCCTCTCTCCTTTCCAACCAGTGGGGTGCCTCTCCTTTCCAACCAGTGGGGTGCCTCTCCTTTCCAACCAGTGGGGTGCCTCTCCTTTCCAACCAGTGGGGTTCCTCTCCTTTCCAACCAGTGGGGTTCCTCTCCTTTCCAACCAGTGGGGTTCCTCTCCTTTCCAACCAGTGGGGTTCCTCTCCTTCCAACCAGTGGGGTGCCTCTCCTTTCCAACCAGTGGGGTGCCTCTCCTTTCCAACCAGTGGGGTTCCTCTCCTTTCCAACCAGTGGGGTTCCTCTCCTTTCCAACCAGTGGGGTTCCTCTCCTTTCCAACCAGTGGGGTTCCTCTCCTTTCCAACCAGTGGGGTGCCTCTCCTTCCAACCAGTGGGGTGCCTCTCCTTTCCAACCAGTGGGGTGCCTCTCCTTTCCAACCAGTGGGGTGCCTCTCCTTTCCAACCAGTGGGGTTCCTCTCCTTTCCAACCAGTGGGGTTCCTCTCCTTTCCAACCAGTGGGGGTGCCTCTCCTTTCCAACCAGTGGGGTTCCTCTCCTTTCCAACCAGTGGGGTGCCTCTCCTTTCCAACCAGTGGGGTGCCTCTCCTTTCCAACCAGTGGGGTGCCTCTCCTTTCCAACCAGTGGGGTTCCTCTCCTTTCCAACCAGTGGGGTTCCTCTCCTTTCCAACCAGTGGGGTTCCTCTCCTTTCCAACCAGTGGGGTTCCTCTCCTTTCCAACCAGTGGGGTTCCTCTCCTTTCCAACCAGTGGGGTTCCTCTCCTTTCCAACCAGTGGGGTTCCTCTCCTTTCCAACCAGTGGGGTTCCTCTCCTTTCCAACCAGTGGGGTGCCTCTCCTTTCCAACCAGTGGGGTGCCTCTCCTTTCCAACCAGTGGGGGTTCCTCTCCTTTCCAACCAGTGGGGTCCTCTCCTTTCCAACCAGTGAGGTTCCTCTCCTTTCCAACCAGTGGGGTGCCTCTCCTTTCCAACCAGTGGGGTGCCTCTCCTTTCCAACCAGTGGGGTGCCTCTCCTTTCCAACCAGTGGGGTGCCTCTCCTTTCCAACCAGTGGGGTTCCTCTCCTTTCCAACCAGTGGGGTTCCTCTCCTTTCCAACCAGTGGGGTTCCTCTCCTTTCCAACCAGTGGGGTGCCTCTCCTTTCCAACCAGTGGGTTCCTCTCCTTTCCAACCAGTGGGGTGCCTCTCCTTTCCAACCAGTGGGGTGCCTCTCCTTTCCAACCAGTGGGGTTCCTCTCCTTTCCAACCAGTGGGGTTCCTCTCCTTTCCAACCAGTGGGGGTTCCTCTCCTTTCCAACCAGTGGGGTTCCTCTCCTTTCCAACCAGTGGGGTGCCTCTCCTTTCCAACCAGTGGGGTGCCTCTCCTTTCCAACCAGTGGGGTGCCTCTCCTTTCCAACCAGTGGGGTGCCTCTCCTTTCCAACCAGTGGGGTTCCTCTCCTTTCCAACCAGCGGGGTTCCTCTCCTTTCCAACCAGCGGGGTTCCTCTCCTTTCCAACCAGCGGGGTTCCTCTCCTTTCCAACCAGCGGGGTTCCTCTCCTTTCCAACCAGCGGGGTTCCTCTCCTTTCCAACCAGTGGGGTTCCTCTCCTTTCCAACCAGTGGGGTTCCTCTCCTTTCCAACCAGTGGGGTTCCTTTTTGATTTGGGGAACATATCTAGCATCGCCTATATTCTCTGTATTAGAACCCCACTTGTACCAATGCAAAATGTATGACATGGCAAGGCTTTAGTTGCGTTAAATACAAACCCCCCCCCCCCCATAATAGTCACCACTAGCCGGCTACCACTCGGTACCCTGCCTTGAACTTTAGACACGGCCACTAGCCGGCTACCACCCGGTACCCTGCCTTGAACTTTAGACACAGCCACTAGCCGGCTACCACCCGGTACCCTGCCTTGAACTTTAGACACGGCCACTAGCCGGCTACCACCCGGTGGCTGCCGCCAATGTACATAGACATGGAATCACTGTTTACGTACCGTTTTACCCATTCTATATGCATATACGGTATTCTAGTCTATTCCTATCGTACTTTACTATTGCTGTGCTTGTACTCTTCTATCCTACATATTCTTCAGCTCTACGCCGTATTCTGCATTCTATCCAGCTGTCTACATGTCAGAGAGTAATGTTTGTTCTACATCAGGCTATCTTTAGCAGAACGTTCCAAAAACGCTGTGTCCTGCTGAACGCGCTCGTGCAAGGGGCATGTGTATCTTACACACACACACACACACACACACAGTTGATGAGGAGCTATGGGTTTAGCAGGCATTACTGGATCCTGTTCTTCCAATCAGGCGCTGACAAGTGTTCTCTCGGAGCCGGTGTTCTGCCCTATAGCATACAGGAGGTGAATATAGCGTGCGAGATAGGGACTTGAAACATGAGAGGGATGCTTGCGCCCCGTGTCCGTCGGTGGAAAAACAGTCGCGGCACTATGTATACTTTTTCATGGCTGGAAAAGCGGGGGATGTGTTTTTGTGTGTGCATTGATTGACAAAGGAATCTATATTCCGGTGGTTGAAGTTGGAAGTGCGCAAATCATCTGAGTAATGTGAGATATAGAGTGTAGTACAGTCGAGGCGTTTTAAAAGGCTCTGTGCAGTCAAAAACATGATTTTCCTGTGTTTTCACTGTGAGGTTGGAGTGATACTGTGAAAATGATGATGAAGCACTTTTGGTGTACGAGCTGTACAACATCGTACAATGATTCTCTCTCTACACTATACTGTCTAAACCGCTGTGAAATATATTTTCCATAACCCAAAATGTTGTTGTTTCAGCTCTTTGAAGATGGTGTACAAAACAGAAAACAAGACTCAAATAAAACTTCTGAACGGTTAGCATAGAAATGGCGCACATAGAACATATCCACCGCTTATTAGGCTTGCTTTCAATGACAGATCTATAACTCACATTTCTACGTGCATTTGGTCAGATTAACCCCAAAAGTTACATATTTGCAGCTTTAAGAACAAGAAGCATAGAAATTGTGCACATAGATCCACCGCTGATACATGCTTTCAATTACAGATCTATAACTCACATTCAATAAGAAAGAGTTCCAAAGCTCTCTGCTAATTTTCAGTGTTCCCCTCCCAGACAGTCCTACCAAAGTTCTTGCTTGAAAAATGCGTCTTTGCTAAGAAGCGTTTTTCTTCTTTTTAATTCAAAACAATCACACCAATGCACCGATCTGTTACCCAGAGATGATTTGATATTGAGATAAAAACGACTCAATTGGACCTTTTTTTTTAAGTAATTAGTTTTTTTGTTGTCAGTGTGGTGTCTGAGACTGTCTGTGATTTACGTCAGGGGGCTATTGAGGACACAATGTATGAGCAGCAACATCATATCTAAAGAAACATTATTGCCGCGTTCACGGATTTGTCGGAACTAGGAAATTCTGAAATCTCCGACCTGCTAACGGGTTGAACGCGGCACGTGTATAACTACAACCCGTTAGCAAGTCTGAAGTGTCCGAGTTTCCTTGTTTCGACTGGCGTGTGAACGCTGCTTTATCGCTGCTCGGAGAGTTTTTTTTAACGACATCATCGCTGATGAATTTGCTGTACATATGACGTGTATTTGTATCCGTCTAGATGATAAGCTGTCGTTTTTTTGTTGCATCGAAGCATTTGTTTTGACATTCGAGGGTCCACCTATCGCCTTGTCCCTGACTGGTAAACCCTACCCGCGGAAGCTAGGGGACCGGAGGGAGGGGAGGGGAGGGGGGAGGTCTATGGAAGGAAGGAGGGAGCGATTAGAAGAGAAGTCTACACGAGAACTCCGTTTTCTATTGTTCCTTGTCTGCAGCCGTCGGACACAGACGTTTTCGAGGTGCATCGAAAGCTGAACGTTATCAATTCTGGATTTCTTCATCCGATTCCTATCGTCCGGCATGAGGTTTAAACGGAACGGCTCCTATACGTTGAATAGGTAAGAGGCTTCCGTTCACTACTCGGGTTACGTTTAACATTCGCCACATCTCAGTGAAAGGGGGTTTGGTTTATTTTTTTGCAGAAGCAATTGAAAAATGTTTGTCTTTTGATACCGTCGGTATGGTCAATTGCTTGTGTAGTGATTTCGGTTCTTATTGGCGTTTTTGTTGTTGAGGTGAAACGTGCTTATCATATGCACTCTGCAACTGATGGAAGTAGTCGCCCTCACTACCAACCTGTTTCACTGAACTCACTCATTGTTATAAGAACGACAATGTTTTCCGAATTAACGTATAATTTGTCATGCCACGGCAAAATAAGTGTTAACAGATTTTTGGAGTTCGTGAACGTCTTCCTCTTGACGTGGTTGAGTTTCGAGTAATGGTTCGATGGCTCATTTTCTGGTCTCCGACCTTTGTCGAGCTGAGGAGAAACCTGAATATCAGGCTTGAACCTAAACAAGTCTCCCCCCTCCCTCTCTCCCCTCCCTCTCTCTCCTCTCCCCCCTCTCTCTCTCTCCTCTCGTCTCCTCTCCCCTCCTCTCTCTCCTCCCCTCTCCCCTCCCTCTCTCTCCCCTCTCCCTCCCTCTCTCTCCCCCTCTCCCCTCCCTCTCTCCCCTCTCCCCTCCCTCCCTCTCCCTCCCTCTCTCTCTCCCCTCCCTCCCTCTCCCCTCCCTCCCTCTCCCCTCCCTCTCTCTCCCCTCTCCCTCTCTCTCCCTCTCCCTCTCTCTCCCTCTCCTCTCCCCTCTCTCTCCCCTCTCCCTCTCCTCTCCCCTCTCTCTCCTCTCCCTCTCTCTCCCCTCCCTCCTCTCCCCTCCCCTCCTCCCTCATCCCCTCCCTCTCTCTCCCCTCTCCTCTCTCTCCCCCTCTCCCTCTCTCTCTCCTCTCCCTCTCTCTCCTCTCTCCCTCTCTCCTCTCTCTCCCCTCTCCCTCTCTCTCTCCTCTCTCTCCTCTCTCTCTCCCCTCTCCCTCTCCCTCCCTCTCTCTCCCCCTCCCTCTCTCTCCCCCCTCCCTCTATCTCCCTCCCTCCCTCTCTCTCCCCCTCCCTCTCTCTCCCTCTCCCCTCCCTCTCTCTCCTCCCCTCCCTCTCTCTCCCCTCCCTCCCTCTCTCTCCCCTCCCTCTCTCTCCCCTCCCTCCCTCTCTCTCCCCCCCCTCCCTCTCTCCCCCTCCCTCCCTCTCTCTCCCTCCCTCTCCCCCCTCCCTCTCTCCTCCCTCCCTCTCTCCCTCCCCTCCTCTCCCTCCCTCCCTCTCTCCCCTCCCTCTCTCTCTCCCCTCCTCTCTCTCCCCTCCCTCTCTCTCTCCCCTCCCCTCTCTCCCTCCCTCTCTCTCTCCCCTCCTCTCTCCCCTCCCTCTCTCTCCCCTCCCTCTCTCTCCCTCCCTCTCTCCTCTCCCTCTCCTCTCCCTCTCTCCTCTCCCTCTCTCCCTCTCCCTCTCTCTCCCCTCTCTCTCCCTCTCCCCTCTCCCTCTCCCCTCCCTCTCTCTCCTCCCTCTCTCTCTCCCTTTTCCCTCTCTCTCCCCCTCCCTTTCCCTCTCCCTCTCTCCCCCCTCCCTTTTCCCTCTCTCTCCCCTTTCCCTCTCTCCCCCATCCCTCTCCCTCCCTTTTCCCTCTCCCTCTCCCCCCTCCCTTTTCCCTCTCTCCCCCTTTCCCTCTCTCTCTCCCTCTCTCCCCCTCTCACTCTCTCCCTCTCTCTCCCCATCCCTCTCTCCCCATCTCTCTCCCTCTCCCCCCCTCCCTCTCTCCCCCCTCCCTCTCTCTCCCCACTCTCTCCCCCATCCCTCTCCCTCTCTCCCCCCTCCCTTTACCATCCCTCTCTCTCCCCTCCCCCCTGCCTCTCCCTCTCTCCCCCCCTCCCTTTCCCATCCCCCTCCCTCTCTCCCCCTCCCCCCCTGCCTCTCCCTCTCTCCCCCCCTCCTTTTCCCATCCCTCTCCCTCTCTCCCCCCCTCCCTTTCCCACCCTCTCTCTCCCCCTCTCTTCCCTCTTCCCTCTCTCTGTCCTCTCTCCATCCTCCAGAATTAAGTACCAACTGCCCCCCCACGTGTTCAACCACTTAGCAACTTTGGTGGTCTGTTCTCCTCACCCACTTTCAGTTGCCATGATTGCCCACTGCCCAGTAGGTCTATTCAAGTCCAGATCATTAGAATCCTAGTCATGAGTTTTATCTCTCTCTCCCCTCTCCCAGGGCAGTGATTCATTCCCTCCTTCATTAGGTTATCTCCAAGTCACAAGTTTAATGAATGGACTTGCTTTGTCTTCCTCCATCTCCAAACCAAGCAGACTCCCTTCAATTCGAATGCTTACATCTGTCTCTCGTGATCTCGCGTGGACAGACCATGTAAACAGAAACGCTACCGTAGACCTGTCATGATGCAACTGGGGGTGTTTTGACATGAGGCCCAGCATTAGTTCCTGGTGCTTTTTGGGACAAATCACGATTTCGCAGGTGTTGGCGTCTTTAGAAATTCTAAAGGGGGGGGGGGGGGGACATTTTGGCAGAGACGGTGGAGCTCTTCTTCGTTCCCGTTTCCGATCCTCGTTCCGTCTCTTCACATGCATGGACCCTGACTTTAATCGAGCACCTGGCCGATTATGCAAGACTAATTTTGGGGTAACGGAGATTATGGCCCTGGTAACTATTATGCCCAGCTCCTTGTCTTCGTTTCGGGTGCTTTGATCACACACACACAGTTCTGTTTGCTGAAAGTGAGTGTTGATGTAATGGCAGGTTCCTTCCTCTCTGGCACCACTTTCTTCCTGGCCTTGTTATCAGCCACAGATCCTTCCGCAGCTCACTCACACACACACACACGTGCATCCTGGCACTTGTGTGGTGCTGAAACACAAAGGAAGCTAATGAGTGCTGTGCAGTGAGCATACACCCACTATCACACAGGCACAGAGGAGAAGTGTTATCGCTGCCCTCCCTCCCTGCTCAATCAGGTGTGTGTGTGTGTGCGCGTAGCTCGGAGGCGTAATTAAAAGTAAGGTAGGAGAGGCCCTTGGCGACAGGCAGCCAGGGAGGGAGGGAGGAAGGAGGGATATGATGTCATGGGCTGTAAAAATGCTTTGGTTTGCTACTGCGGCTCCTCGCCTCACCTTTCATCTAAGAGAGGGAGAGGGAAGTGGGGGGAGAGCGTTCCTCACGTGGCGTGTGTCTGACAGAAGAGCGTACAGTGTCACCTCGTTGTCGGGCCTTTTGGCGAGACGGTAACTCAACCACAACACAATTCCAGGCTAATTCTAATGCGTTACTGCCTTCTGAAGGTGAATCACTCTCTTGCATATGGTGCTGCTGTGATATAGTTTGCTGTGCGGTGTGACAGTGAGTTGACGTGTGTGTGTGTTGCTAGGATGGAGCCCAGAGCCTGGCTGTGATCATAGTCAATATTAATGATCTGTCTGTCCCATAGAATCTGCAGTTGTAGATTACTCAAACACACACACTCTCCTAATGGGGTACTGCAGCCTGGACAGAGAGGACAGGATGATGGTGCTTTGAGGGAGAGTCAGAGAGCGAAGGAGCGGGGGAGAGTGTCCTTCACCTTGTATGCCCGCACTGACGATCACAGAGCTCTTCTGCGATTGGCTACATTCCTGGGGGTGTGCCCGGAGCTCTAGCCACTCTGACGCAGCCATGTGAAAGAATGACGGGTGAACGCGTGTCCTTCTGGCCCATCCATTTTTGCTATTTAGCTCTTTCTCAACACCTCATACCGTCTCTGTGTGTTCCGCAGCAGTCAGCTTTGGTTTGCAGGTTCTGCTCTTCAGTACAGGCTATGGGCCCAGCTAACAGAGGTGTTAATAACCAACACGTCTCTCGACCAGCGAGTGTGTTTAGACCTTGTTTGGTGTATACAGATGGTAGAGATTGCTGCTAGGATTGAGCCCCCCTCCAAAATATCCTCCAGAGTCCGCCCTGTGACACTCGGCAGTTTGTTTATGCAAGTCTGTTTGCCAACCTAATCTTCCCGCCTTTCAAGTGAGAGCCAGCCAGAGAGAGAGCGCGAGAGGGAAGGAGAGAGGAGTAGCGGCAGTAGCTCTAGTGAGAAGGAGCGAGAGGAACACACTTCGAACGGGCTCTGAGTTGTTGTGATAGGTCGTCTGCAACGCACGTTCCGTCGGCGCGTGTGTGTTTGCTGATTGGACCGCAGGGAGAGAGAGCGAGTTTGTGTGGGTGGGTGGACGCAGTTCGTGAGAAGCCAGTTACGTTGCGCGCGTCTGTGTGTGTGTGACAGAACGGGCTATACTGGAGCTGTGCGGCAGGACAGAGCCCTCCCTTCACCGGTAGAAGGAGAGAGGGAAGAAGAGCGCTGTGTGGGACCCTCACAGACCTGCCCGCTGTCTGTGCTGCCAGCTGGATGGGGGTTCTTGTCTGCTGCGACTGCTTCTTCTATAGGTAGCTAGCTACTTCACTCTCTCTCTTTCTCTCTCGGTATGTCTCTCTCGCTCTCTGCTTGCTCGCTCTCTTTCTGAATGTCTCTCTCGTCGTTGTTTGTTTTCCCTGCTTGTGTCGTAACTTTTATTTTTAAATGTAAATATTGGTCCTGTACTTCCCTCTGAAAACGTCTCTCTCTTCGCCCCCCTCCCCTTCCTCTCTCGGTCTCTGCGGTGTGGTTTGGAAGAGACATTCTGAGGACAGCGGGGATTTTGCTGTCGTCAGACCGGGGAGGAGGGTAGCGGTTGAGGCTGGTTTGCGGAGGAATGGCACCGCGCCAGAGCCCTCTGGTGTTTGAGCCTCCTTTTTCTTTTAGTTAGGAGTCAAGGCTGGTTAGAGGAGGATTGTCACTGGGCCAGAGACTAAGATGCATGTGCACAGGGTTAAGGCAGGCTTAGAGGAAGGATGGCATGCAGCCAGCCCATCCTCTCCTCCACGGCCCTGCCGGCGTCGCTCTGACTCTCTGCCTTGCTGTGTTTTTGTTTGGACACAGTGTTCCTTCCCATGGCCTCTCTGTTTTCTGTTTGGTGCAGCGGAGCAGTGTTTGGGAGGTAGACTTTGACCTTCCCATACGATTACAGCAGGACTAGTTTTGGTAGGGGGACAGTTGTTTGTTTACTTAGTGAGCGTAACATTAGTTAGCATAGCATGGTTACCTGGGCCAGTTTAGTTAGCATAGCATGGTTACCTGGGCCAGTTTAGTTAGCGTAGCATGGTTACCTGGGCCAGTTTAGTTAGCGTAGCATGGTTACCTGGGCCAGTTTAGTTAACATAGCATGGTTACCATGGCCAGTTTAGTTAGCATACCTGGGCCAGTTTAGTTAGCATAGCATGTTTACCTGGGCCACGTTCAGTAGGAATTAAGCAAACGTTGGATGCCACAGATCTAGGATCAGCTCCGCCTCTCTACATAGTATCCTGAACCATTTCAGGGGAGAACACACAACTGACCTGGTAGCAGCTTCTAGGAGCACCTTTACACTACTCCTACGGCACACTTGCGGGTTCAGAGAGTGTTGACTTAGCATCATGCTTACAGATGGCTGTGAGTTAGTTAGATGAGCTCTTTCCCCCTTTTTATATGTGCTTGTGGGGCTAACCAGCTTTAGTTGCACTACTGCTATATATAAACAGAAGGTTTGATGAGGGCCAAACTGTTGCGCGCACATGTGTATACACACACACACACACACACAGCTGCATCGGATTAGACTGTCAGGCCCCTCTGTGTGATTCAGAACTGTTTACACTCCCTCCCTTTTCCTAGCTAGTGTGAAGAACAGCCAGCCCTTTGTGTGTGTTTCTGTCCATGTGTGTGTCCGAACACATGACTGTGTGTGCGCGCCTATAGGTAAAACACACACAGTAGCTTTGTGAACGCACGGCCCACTGCCAGGGACTGTATTTTATTTTTCTCTCTACACTTTGCAGGTCAATTATCACCAGTCCTGAGGCAGGGTGTGGCTTCTGCGCAGCTGTCGTTTTATTGGATCATTAAGGAAAAGGACCGATCAGTTCTATTTCTGGCACTACTTCCTGTCTACCTCGGCACCTCTGTCAGCCAATCAGGGGGTTTGGCTGTGACGCCATTGTTTTTGATTGGGTGTTTATTTTAATTTTTTTCTGGACACACCCACACAAGGTCCTTGTTGACCTTAGCTTCAGTCCAATACCCAACTCTCAAACAGACATGGCTGAGAACTAATGCAGCGCTGTGTGCTTTCTGCTCTGACCACAAGGGTTTCACTCCTCTGACTTGTTCAGCCCGTGTCAGGATGGGTCCACATGTTGTTGTGGAGGACCGGCTGAGGTTACAGGTAATGTAGTGGGCAGATGATACATGTTGACGGTGCCACACCCATTTCTCTGTACACATGCGCTCCTCATCAGAATAGGGTAGGCTTTAACAGGTCCTCGCCACTTCTTCACTCTGAGTGAGACACTGAGAGGATCAGAGAAAGGAATATGGGGTCACCAGGTAAACTGAGGCATGGTTTTGGGCTGACTTTGACAG
>NC_034195.2:3948630-4013630 GCF_002021735.2 Oncorhynchus kisutch
TTCACAGTACACTGGTAACAGGACTGTTGCACATACAGTCTCATGTGTCCCACCTACACAGTACACTGGTAACAGGACTGTTGCACATACAGTCTCATGTGTCCCACCTTCACAGTACACTGGTAACAGGACTGTTGCACATACAGGTCTGGCTATTACAATCGCTAGAGACTCTAAGCAGTGTCGAAACCAAATGAGCTCACTCGTTAAGTTGGAGCTCATCTCCCATGGAGTCGGCCAGGTGCTTCCGGCCAGCCAGCCAATCACAGGTTTGTTTACACCTGGGCAGTTGGATGAGGTCATGGATGCCCCCCACCCCCTGGGTGTTCTAGGCCTAGCAGATGATCTCATTGGTTCATAAAAGGAATCGGATCATATTATCAGGCCCTTCCCCCGCTACGGGGGGGGGGGACATGCCTCTAGACACATTGCTGATGTGATTGGTCTACACCGTGGAACCTAGAGCTTACCATTGGTTAGTACCCATTGCTATGGGGGGGCATGGATATTCAGGGACTCCCACTTCTTTTTCCTTTCACCACATATTGGGTACTTACCATCTCACTCCTCCTCAGCCCTTATTTCCCTATTCGGATGTGAATGGGGCCCTCTGCCTCATCCTCCTTCGATCATTCAGCTCCCATCTGCCTGGGTGGGAGATTGAACGAGATAGGAGAGCATGTGTTTGCGCTAGTATGTGTGTGTGTCCCCTACATTTTCAACCGTCTGTTTTCCTAGTCTATGTTTTGTGCGTCTCCAGGCTGGCAGAGGGAAGTGTGTCTGATGGACCCATGTGTGTTGCGTGAGGTGGGCAGGGCGTGTCTCGTCTCAGCCATCCTAACAATGCCCTCCAGGAGGGAAACAAAATTTGCTTGGCTTGGTCCTGGAATCCATCATAACATACTCTTCTTTGTCTAAACACTCCTGTCCCTTTTCCTGTCCGTGGCCATAAATAACAGTCTCTTCATGAATAGGGCCCCGAGCTTTTCCTAAACAGTCTACATGGTGAGGAACAACTCTGGGCCCGACTTACGTCGTTTCTTTTGCCCCACATCTGGGAATCGCCAGGGACCTCACAATACTCGGGCGCCGATACAATATGCGTGGCGATTCTATATGCATCTTCTGTGATGTAAAAAAAAAAGTATTGCGAGTCGACGTGCCGAACATGTTTGCTCACCACGTCTGCTGCAGCGGGGCGAGAGCCATGAGAAGATGCAGCGGGGCGAGAGCCATGAGAAGATGCAGCGGGGCGAGAGCCATGAGAAGATGCAGCGGGGCGAGAGCCATGAGAAGATGCAGCGGGGCGAGAGCCATGAGAAGATGCAGCGGGGCGAGAGCCATGAGAAGATGCAGCGGGGCGAGAGCCATGAGAAGATGCAGCGGGGCGAGAGCCATGAGAAGATGCAGCGGGGCGAGAGCCATGAGAAGATTGGGTCAGTCATGGAAGTAAAAGTGGCAAAAACAAATTGGCTTTGTTTTTTTTTAAAGATGGAGAACAAGCTACGAATGAAAAACCCTGGAGTTTTGGGGCAGGTGCAGCAAATTGGTGCAAAAATAATATTGCAATTTATTGTCAGCTATCGCTAGAGAGCAGTGTCATGGGTGTTAGGCTACATTATCCACACAAACAAACCCAGTGAGAACACATGCTGGCTCTGTGTTGAAGTGAGTTTAGTCTACATGTCTCCTGTGGGCCAGGAAATGATCTGGAGCGTAGACTCTCTAGGGAGGTGGGCCTTTCAACCTCTCTCTCTCTCTTTTACCCCCCCCCCCCCCCCCCCCCTGTCTCTCTCTCTCTCTCTCTCTCTCTGTCTGTGTTGAAGTGAGTTTAGTCTACATGTCTCCTGTGGGCCAGGAAATGATCTGGAGCGTAGACTCTCTGGGGAGGTGGGCCTTTCAACCTCTCTCTCTCTTTTACCCCCCCCCCTCTCTCAATTCAATTCAAGGGCTTTATTGGCATGGGAAACATGTGTTAACATTGCCAAAGCAAGTGAGGTAGACAACATACAAAGTGAATATATGAAGTGAAAAACAACCAAAATTAACAGTAAACATTACACATACAGAAGTTTCAAAACAAGACATTACAAATGTCATATTATATATATATATATATATATATATACAGTGTTTTAGCAATGTACAAATGGTTAAAGGACACAAGATAAAATAAATAAGCATAAATATGGGTTGTATTTACAATGGTGTTTGTTCTTCACTGGTTGCCCTTTTCTCGTGGCAACAGGTCACAAATCTTGCTGCTGTGATGGCACACTGTGGAATTTCACCCAGTAGATATGGGAGTTTTTCAAAATTGGATTTGTTTTCGAATTCTTTGTGGATCTGTGTAATCTGAGGGAAATATGTCTCTCTAATATGGCCATACATTGGGCAGGAGGTTAGGAAGTGCAGCTCAGTTTCCACCTCATTTTGTGGGCAGTGAGCACATAGCCTGTCTTCTCTTGAGAGCCATGTCTGCCTACGGCGGCCTTTCTCAATAGCAAGGCTATGCTCACTGAGTCTGTACATAGTCAAAGCTTTCCTTAATTTTGGGTCAGTCACAGTGGTCAGGTATTCTGCCGCTGTGTACTCTCTGTGTAGGGCCAAATAGCATTCTAGTTTGCTCAGTTTTTTTGTTAATTCTTTCCAATGTGTTAAGTAATTATCTTTTTGTTTTCTCATGATTCTCTCTCTCTCTGTCTGTGTTGAAGTGAGTTTAGTCTACATGTCTCCTGTGGGCCAGGAAATGATCTGGAGCGTAGACTCTCTAGGGAGGTGGGCCTTTCAACCTCTCTCTCTTACCCCCCCCCCCTCCCCCCTGTATCTCTCTCTCTCTCTCTCTGTCTGTGTTATTGTTTTTGGTCACATGAACCATGAGAATGGTTACACAACATCCCTGGAAATGGACAACGGGGATTTATTTAGGAGGAAATGGACATGTTTTTGGGCATAACACGTGACTGCGGTCAGTTGACTTCAGTGTTGTTTGAACAACAATTGCCAGAGATGGTATCAGTCCTTAAAACGGGGGGGGGGTGGCACATTGTTAGATTAGATTCACTTGAAAATGGATCTTGACATTCGGATTCTTTTGAACTATGAGATGTTTCTAATTTCTCACACATTCTGTCCATTCTTCCTGTCATTTCTGTCAGAAAACCCCAGTTTCACTCGCCTACACATTCAGACTGGAATGAGGGGTATGTCCATCCCTGTGTGTGTGTGGCCCTCGTCAAAACACAGTGTACATATTTGGCCATCTCTAGTGTGTGTGTCAGGGCTTGGAACTGCTGGAGGTCTGCATGCACATTCCCTCTAGTGGAAAATCTGTGACTAAACGGCCTGGTTTAGAAGTTAATGTGCTGGAGCAGAGCAGCCATGCCCAGCCACTACGACCACCCTACACCATATTTCCCTAAACCCCTTCACCCTACTCTCGCCACCTCTTACTCTATACTACTTACTACCTTTGCCCTGTGTCCTTCTCCCCTGGAGATTCCGTTTATGGTTAAATGTTTTTCAAAATGTTGACTACCTCCGCTCAGATTGCAAGGTAGGTGATGTTTCCTTGTGCAACGGGAACTGGCCTTTCTCTCCTGCCAGAAGGAACAGTGACTGGCCTTTCTCTCCTGCCAGAAGGAACAGTGACTGGCCTTTCTCTCCTGCCGGAAGGAACAGGGACTGGCCTTTCTCTCCTGCCGGAAGGAACAGTTTCTTTCTCCCTCCGCCCTTTTCCATTACGGAGTCCTGCTTCCCTCTATTTGCCCCTCCATTTCTCCCTCTTGCACAGTCTCCCTCTGCCCCTCTGCTTTCCTGAGAAAACATTGGTGGAGACAGGGTGGGGTGTGGGACAGCCTGTGTCTCTCCCTCCTATTTCATCCTCCCTTTTCCTTCCCTTGCACAAAGTCCTTCTCTTTTCCTCAAACTCTCCCTCCCTTCTGCTCTCCATTTGTTACACAAGCCTCCTCTCTTCGCGCCTCCCTTCGTCACATTCCTCCCTCCTTCCCTCGTGAGTTGTCCCTTCCTCCATCCCTCCCAAGTCCCTCTTCCTTAGCCTAACTGCTACACAGAGCCCTTCACTTTCTCACTCATCCAGAGGTGTAAAGTACTTAAGTGAAAATACTTAAGTACTGCTTAAGTTGTTTCTTAGGGTATCTATACTTTACTTTGCTATATATATTTTTGATTGACTTTTACTTCACAACATTCCTAAAGAAAATATTGTACTTTTTATTCCATACATTTTCCCTGGCACCCAAAAGTACTAGTTACATTTTGAATAGTTAGCAAGACAGGAAAATGCTTATGAAAAGAACATCCCTACGGCCTCTGCTCTGGCGGACTCACTATAAACGCATGCTTAGTTTGTAAATTGAGTGTTGGCGCGTGCCCCTGGCTATCCATAAATAAAAATAAACAATGATGCCGTCTGGTTTGCTTAATATAAGGAATTTGAAATGATTTTTACTTTGCTACGTAAGTATATGTAATACTTTTAGACTTTTACTCAAGTAGTATTTTACTGGGTCTTGAGTCATTTTCTATTAAGGTATGTTTTACTTTTACTCAAGTATGAAAATTGGGTGCTTTTTCACCACTGCACTCAGTCTCTCCCTTCTTCATGTCTCCCTCTACCGCCTCCCTCTACCGCCTCCCTCTACCGCCTCCCTCTACCGCCTCCCTCTACCGCCTCCCTCTACCGCCTCCCTCTACCGCCTCCCTCTACCGTCTCCCTCTACCGCCTCCCTCTACCGCCTCCCTCTACCGTCTCCCTCTATCACAATTCATGTCCAATGCTCATAAGAAACGTGATGGTGACGATTGGGGTGTGGGGATGAGGATGGCCAAACCGTGTCCTGCTGAGGTTAACGGTACCCACTTGCCCCCCCGTCCCACCCACCGATTTAAGGCAGCTCTCGGCACCTCTGATTCAGAGGGGTTGGGATAAATGCGGAAGACACCTTTCAGTTGAATGCGTCGTTGTTTACCTGACTAGTTCTCCCCCTTTTCCCTCTGACACGATGTCTGTGTTCGACCTGGGTGCCCTTCTGTCTAGTCGTCTGTAGTTCAACTGCTCTGGTAGCAACACACAAGAAGTTGCTTTTAAAAGGAAGTATGTCTCACTTCCTCTCTCTCTCTTTTAGATCAGTTATTTTTTATATATATATTATATATATATTATAAAACTGACTCGTTTAGGTTTTCCAGCCTTGACTGGATGCTGGAGCGTCGAGCTGTGAATGTGGTGGGTTAGCTTTCAGGGAAAGATGTACACACACACACACACACCATACAATACCCTTCAGCATCCCTCATAGGACCTGGAAATGGAGTATGGGAGAACGTTTCTGTCAGGGTCTGTGCATAGATACAGAAAAACAATGCTTTTCCACCGGGTGGGTACCGAGGCCTTATTCCCTTTGACTGGCGAGGCCTCTCACCTACTCGCCCTCCAGGAAAAGGATAAAGTAACACATTTACCCGTAGGTTCTGATCTAAGGTCAGTTTATTTTTTTTGTTCCTTGTTTAGGTTAAGATTGGAAAGAAACTGATCCTTGGCCTGAGAGACAAATTTATATCTAGGCTACATTAACACTGACTTTTGGTATTGTACTGACATATCAACTGCAGTGGCTGGTAATCTGCCTGTAGGTGGTGCTATTGTTTTTACAACACCCCCCTCTGAAGTGAACACTCGAGGCTCAACAAGTGCTCTCATGCTTAGTGTATAAAGTCTGCACCCCCGCCCCCCCCCCCCCCCCCATTGTTGCCAAACCAAGTATCTTAAGACGAGATTCAGAATGGTACGCTCTGTTTCTGCGGAAATGATAATCTGGTTTCAGTGTTTAAAAAAAATGTCTTCCCCCGTACAGTACTTTATAGAAAAGTTCAGTCAGTGGGTGTGATATGTTTTTAGGGAGTACGTGTGTCCTGACTCGACCCCCCACGGCCCTCCCCAAGTTGTCGTTACTGGCGTCTATCATATTATTCCTGAGAGAAGAACATTCTTCTCGTTGTTGTTTCACAAGCACTTCTGAGAAATGGGAAGACTGTGGCCTTGGGGAACCTATCCCTTTCTCTCAGAACACCAGGTGTGGTGACACACTAGAGAAATGGGAAGACTGGCCTTGGGGAACCTATCCCTTTCCCTCAGAACACCAGGTGTGGTGACACACTAGAGAAATGGGAAGACTGGCCTTGGGGAACCTATCCCTTTCCCTCAGAACACCAGGCGTGGTGACACGCTAGAGAAATGGGAAGACTATGGCCTTGGGGAACCTATCCCTTTCCCTCAGAACACCAGGCGTGGTGACACACTAGAGAAATGGGAAGACTGTGGCCTTGGGGAACCTATCCCTTTCCCTCAGAACACCAGGCGTGGTGACACACTAGAGAAATGGGAAGAATGGCCTTGGGGAACCTATCCCTTTCCCTCAGAACACCAGGCGTGGTGACACACTAGAGAAATGGGAAGACTGTGGCCTTGGGGAACCTATCCCTTTCCCTCAGAACACCAGGTGTGGTGGCCTTGGGGAACCTATCCCTTTCCCTCAGAACACCAGGCGTGGTGACACACTAGAGAAATGGGAAGACTGTGGCCTTGGGGAACCTATCCCTTTCCCTCAGAACACCAGGCGTGGTGACACGCTAGAGAAATGGGAAGACTATGGCCTTGGGGAACCTATCCCTTTCCCTCAGAACACCAGGCGTGGTGACACACTAGAGGGGAAATAACAACGGGTTTTTGTCTTTTCTTCAATAGCTCGTCTTTGTATCTGCCATAATGGCTGACTGCCATTGAGGGATTCCACCATTTTAAAGTAATGTCCATGTTGAAACGGGTTCTAGCCATCCAGAGCCCTCTTTCTACCTCTATGGTCACCGCCCACAGCAGAGATGAAGAATCAGTCTACCTGTCTGTCAAGTGATCATTCAGCAGACATACCTGGCACCGGCTGTCACCGTCAAGGTCAACGCAGTATTTTCCCCACAGGTGTTTGACAGGAGGTATTTGGGGAGTTTTGTTTTCAAAATGGCTGCCGTTGTATCACTCAGTGGTGCTACACACTGGTGGTGGGTGAGTCAGAAGTTGACCCCTAAGAGCAGATCCAGGATCTGCCAAGCTTGACCCCCCCCCCCCCCCCATTGTAAGTAACCTCCAGCAATTTATCAGGAACAGAACATCTCCTAACTGACCTTTAGACCAGAGTCTTAGGTTAACTGCCAATGTCAAATATACAGGCAGTGAACCCGGCGTGTTCGTTTTGCAGAAGTCTGCTCCCCAGAAGTCTACTCCCCTAAGTACAGCTCTAGGATCTGCACGTTCCATCCAAACCTTAACCTTCTTGACCATTTATCAAGCCCATCTCATAGCTGACCATCTGTCCTGGAGGGTCCTGGGGGGAAGAGGAGTGTGTGTTTTCCTAAAGAAGTTGTTTTTGTTTCCTTGCCACGATACTAACGAGCATCGTGAGATTTGTTGTATCGTCCCCGGCTCTAATTCCAACCTCTCACCTAAAATACGGCCTGCCAACCTCCACTCAGAGTAGAGAGGCAGAGAAAGAGGGATGAAGATGGGTTTTCTGACAGAGGGGTTGGAAGAAGACCACTGGAGGGTGAAAAGAGAAGGCAAAGCGATGGGGGTAGAAGGAAAACCCAGGGGGGAAATGGAGAGTGAGAGACAGACGTTTGGTTGCCGTGGTGATGGCCAGGAAGTGAGTAATGACCTGGATGTTTTGACTGAGTGAGGCTTCTCCCCCCCCCGTTACTCTTCTCTTTAAAACCGTTCCCTCTCTCCTCCCTCTCTCCTCATTTCACACTCCCGCTTTCGATCCTCACTCTCCTTTCTCTTTCCCTCGTCCACTGCCCATCTCTTCTTTCACCTCTTCGCCCTCGCTCTCACCCCTGTCCTTTTATCTTCCCCCTTCGCTCCTCTTCCTTCCTCTTCGCCTCCCGCTACTTCCTGTCCTCTAACCCTTCGCCCTTCCCATCCCATTACCACCCGATATCATCACAGTTAGTCCAAACTGAAACTGTAGCTATGGAGATAGAAACAGACAGACGTGAGTGAGGTCTTGTCATCGTCCTCTCTCTCTCCTTCATCGGTCACAACTCTGAAACTGTTCACAAACAAAGATGGCTTCCCTTTCCTTTACCACTCTCAAACATCCTCTGGTGCCCGGGTGCCACCTCTCTCCGAGAACCAGCTCCAATCCTAGAAAAATGAGCTAGCAAGTTGTTTGACCTTTCAGTCTTTGTCAGTGATATTAATGGGACTATAAATGTGTCTGTAATGAAGCAGTTGTGTCATTTCCATAAATGTCAGTCGTTGAATGTTGAGAGGAAGTGTGCGCCCTGGGCACGTGCACCATCCAAAGTAAACGAACAGAGATACAGACAACTTTTGCAATGTGCCCTTGTTCTTAGAGGTGAGATCCTGTTCTCCCCAAACCCGTTGCTCCTTCTGAAAATGCTCCTCTCGTCCCATCTCTGTTCTTTCTCTCTGTTCTGACTTTCCTTTGTTTAGCCAGGCTGGGGAGGGATGAAACACGGGATGACATGTCGGTGCACGCCAGCCCTCCTCCGGCTGGAATGCAAGGCATGAGGCAGAGTAGATCTAGGCAGAGTGGGGGAAAAATTGTAATATCTTCTGGCCCCATAGGTGGCCACTGAAAGAGATACATACCGGGAGATGGGAGATAGGGGGTGGTAAGAGAAAGAAGTAAAGGTAGGCAAGTTTACTCTGTAAAATCCTATGTTTTTGAAACGATACACCTGTATAGACAACTAATGAATGACCCCATATCTTGAGTTCAACGTGTGTCGATAGCAAAGGACCGTTTGCAGTTGGCCCTCGTTTAGCAGCCAACACACGGTGTATTGTAGAGGGGCTGAGTTGAACGTCTGAGGTAGTGTGTCAAGCAAGTTCAGCAAACAAGGTTGACCTCTTGTCAGTTTAAAGGGACACTCCCATTGACTTGCTACTTTGCTGTGTTTGCTAAGGGAAATTACACGATAACAAAATTAAGCTTTGGCTGTTTTGTTTTTTTTTACTTAAAAATGTATGCCAAACAAAATCCCATTGATTTGAAAAGTTTAACAAAATTCTTATTTTCAATGATGGCCTAGGAACAGTGGGTTAACTGCCTCGTTCAGGGACAGAACGACAGATTTTCACCTTGTCTGCTCGGGCGATCCAATCTTGCAACCTTACAGTTAACGAGTCCAATGCAATAACGACCTGCCTCTCTCGCTGCACTCCACAAGGAGACTGCCTGTTACACGAATGCAGTAAGCCAAGGTAAGTTGCTAGCTAGCATTAAACTGATCTTATAAAAAACAATCATTATCACTAGTTAACTACACATGGTTGATATTACTAGATATTGAGCGATAACTGCGTTGCATATAATCTGACTAAGCATACTTAGATACTTGTATCTGACTGAGCGGTGGTAGGCAGAAGCAGGCGTGTAAACATTAATTCAAACAGCACTTTCGTGTGTTTTGCCAGCAGCTCTTCGTTGTGGGTCAAGCATTGCGCTGTTTATAACTTCAAGCCTATCAACTCCCGAGATGAGGCTCGTGTAACCCGAAGTGAAATGGCTAGCTAGTTAGCGCGCGCTAATTGTCGTTGTGTTGCTGGTTCGAGTCCAGGGAGGAGCGAGGAGAAGCTATACTGTTACACTGGCAATACTAAATTGCCTATAAGAACATCCAATACTCAAAGGTTAATGAAATGGTATAGAGGGAAATAGTCCTATAATTCCTATAATAACTACAACCTAAAACTTCTTACCTGGGAATATTGAAGACTCATGTTAAAAGGAACCACCAGCTTTCATGTGTTCTCATGTTCTGAGCAAGGAACTGAAATGTTAGCTTTCTTACATAGCACATATTGCACTTTTACTTCTCCAACACTTTGTTTTTGCATTATTTAAACCAAATTGAACATGTTTCATTATTTACTTGAGGCTAAATTGATTTTATTGATGTATTATATTAAGTAAAAATACGTGTTCATTCAGTATTGTTGTAATTGTCATTATTACAAATAAATTGTAAAAAAATCAGGTGATTAATCGGTATTGGCTTTTTTTGGCCCTCCAATAATCGGTATCGGCGTTGAAAATTCATAATCGGTCGACCTCTAGTACGGATGCTGGTTACAGTAAATGGAAAGAGAGGGCTCATGGGTAGGTGTCAGTAAGAGCTGGGAGAGGTAACATTAACTGGAAGGGGGGAGGGGGTAGTTGAAATTTGGTCAGCCCACCCTGGCCTTGATGTTCCCGTCCACAGGTGGACTGGACTAAATCTGTACCTATCATAGACGTCTGTTTGGATAGAACGGTACCATACCGTGAGTCGAGCACAGTACAATTCAGGACTGAGTACGGTCCAGTCCAATTCACTACAATAAAGAAAAGTGACAGTAACAGGAGACACTATGAGCTGAACAGGACAGTATGTCAGTGGAAGAGAGGACAGTAACAGGAGACACTATGAGCTGAACAGGACAGTATGCCAGTGGAAGAGAGGACAGTAACAGGAGACACTATGAGCTGAACAGGACAGTATGTCAGTGGAAGGGAGGACAGTAACAGGAGACACTGAGCTGAACAGGACAGTATGTCAGTGGAAGAGAGGACAGTAACAGGAGACACTATGAGCTGAACAGGACAGTATGTCAGTGGAAGAGAGGACAGTAACAGGAGACACTATGAGCTGAACAGGACAGTATGTCAGTGGAAGAGAGGACAGTAACAGGAGACACTATGAGCTGAACAGGACAGTATGTCAGTGGAAGGGAGGACAGTAACAGGAGACACTGAGCTGAACAGGACAGTATGTCAGTGGAAGAGAGGACAGTAACAGGAGACACTATGAGCTGAACAGGACAGTATGTCAGTGGAAGGGAGGACAGTAACAGGAGACACTGAGCTGAACAGGACAGTATGTCAGTGGAAGGGAGGACAGTAACAGGAGACACTATGAGCTGAACAGGACAGTATGTCAGTGGAAGGGAGGACAGTAACAGGAGACACTATGATCAGAACAGGACAGTATGTCAGTGGAAGGGAGGACAGTAACAGGAGACACTATGAGCTGAACAGGACAGTATGTCAGTGGAAGAGAGGACAGTAACAGGAGACACTATGAGCTGAACAGGACAGTATGTCAGTGGAAGGGAGGACAGTAACAGGAGACACTATGATCAGAACAGGACAGTATGTCAGTGGAAGGGAGGACAGTAACAGGAGACACTATGATCAGAACAGGACAGTATGTCAGTGGAAGGGAGGACAGTAACAGGAGACACTGAGCTGAACAGGACAGTATGTCAGTGGAAGAGAGGACAGTAACAGGAGACACTATGATCAGAACAGGACAGTATGTCAGTGGAAGAGAGGACAGTAACAGGAGACACTATGAGCTGAACAGGACAGTATGTCAGTGGAAGAGAGGACAGTAACAGGAGACACTGAGCTGAACAGGACAGTATGTCAGTGGAAGAGAGGACAGTAACAGGAGACACTATGAGCTGAACAGGACAGTATGTCAGTGGAAGAGAGGACAGTAACAGGAGACACTATGAGCTGAACAGGACAGTATGTCAGTGGAAGAGAGGACAGTAACAGGAGACACTATGAGCTGAACAGGACAGTATGTCAGTGGAAGAGAGGACAGTAACAGGAGACACTATGAGCTGAACAGGACAGTATGTCAGTGGAAGAGAGGACAGTAACAGGAGACACTATGAGCTGAACAGGACAGTATGTCAGTGGAAGAGAGGACAGTAACAGGAGACACTATGAGCTGAACAGGACAGTATGTCAGTGGAAGAGAGGACAGTAACAGGAGACACTATGAGCTGAACAGGACAGTATGTCAGTGGAAGAGAGGACAGTAACAGGAGACACTATGAGCTGAACAGGACAGTATGTCAGTGGAAGAGAGGACAGTAACAGGAGACACTATGAGCTGAACAGGACAGTATGTCAGTGGAAGAGAGGACAGTAACAGGAGACACTATGAGCTGAACAGGACAGTATGTCAGTGGAAGGGAGGACAGTAACAGGAGACACTGAGCTGAACAGGACAGTATGTCAGTGGAAGGGAGGACAGTAACAGGAGACACTATGAGCTGAACAGGACAGTATGTCAGTGGAAGGGAGGACAGTAACAGGAGACACTATGATCAGAACAGGACAGTATGTCAGTGGAAGGGAGGACAGTAACAGGAGACACTATGAGCTGAACAGGACAGTATGTCAGTGGAAGAGAGGACAGTAACAGGAGACACTATGAGCTGAACAGGACAGTATGTCAGTGGAAGAGAGGACAGTAACAGGAGACACTATGAGCTGAACAGGACAGTATGTCAGTGGAAGAGAGGACAGTAACAGGAGACACTATGAGCTGAACAGGACAGTATGCCAGTGGAAGAGAGGACAGTAACAGGAGACACTATGAGCTGAACAGGACAGTATGCCAGTGGAAGAGAGGACAGTAACAGGAGACACTGAGCTGAACAGGACAGTATGTCAGTGGAAGGGAGGACAGTAACAGGAGACACTATGAGCTGAACAGGACAGTATGTCAGTGGAAGAGAGGACAGTAACAGGAGACACTATGAGCTGAACAGGACAGTATGTCAGTGGAAGGGAGGACAGTAACAGGAGACACTATGAGCTGAACAGGACAGTATGTCAGTGGAAGAGAGGACAGTAACAGGAGACACTATGAGCTGAACAGGACAGTATGTCAGTGGAAGAGAGGACAGTAACAGGAGACACTGAGCTGAACAGGACAGTATGTCAGTGGAAGAGAGGACAGTAACAGGAGACACTATGAGCTGAACAGGACAGTATGTCAGTGGAAGAGAGGACAGTAACAGGAGACACTATGAGCTGAACAGGACAGTATGTCAGTGGAAGAGAGGACAGTAACAGGAGACACTATGAGCTGAACAGGACAGTATGTCAGTGGAAGAGAGGACAGTAACAGGAGACACTATGAGCTGAACAGGACAGTATGTCAGTGGAAGAGAGGACAGTAACAGGAGACACTATGAGCTGAACAGGACAGTATGTCAGTGGAAGAGAGGACAGTAACAGGAGACACTGAGCTGAACAGGACAGTATGTCAGTGGAAGAGAGGACAGTAACAGGAGACACTATGAGCTGAACAGGACAGTATGTCAGTGGAAGAGAGGACAGTAACAGGAGACACTATGAGCTGAACAGGACAGTATGTCAGTGGAAGAGAGGACAGTAACAGGAGACACTATGAGCTGAACAGGACAGTATGTCAGTGGAAGAGAGGACAGTAACAGGAGACACTATGAGCGGAACAGGACAGTATGTCAGTGGAAGAGAGGACAGTAACAGGAGACACTATGAGCTGAACAGGACAGTATGTCAGTGGAAGAGAGGACAGTAACAGGAGACACTATGAGCTGAACAGGACAGTATGTCAGTGGAAGAGAGGACAGTAACAGGAGACACTGAGCTGAACAGGACAGTATGTCAGTGGAAGAGAGGACAGTAACAGGAGACACTATGAGCTGAACAGGACAGTATGTCAGTGGAAGAGAGGACAGTAACAGGAGACACTATGAGCTGAACAGGACAGTATGCCAGTGGAAGAGAGGACAGTAACAGGAGACACTGAGCTGAACAGGACAGTATGTCAGTGGAAGAGAGGACAGTAACAGGAGACACTATGAGCTGAACAGGACAGTATGTCAGTGGAAGAGAGGACAGTAACAGGAGACACTATGAGCTGAACAGGACAGTATGTCAGTGGAAGAGAGGACAGTAACAGGAGACACTATGAGCTGAACAGGACAGTATGTCAGTGGAAGAGAGGACAGTAACAGGAGACACTATGAGCTGAACAGGACAGTATGTCAGTGGAAGAGAGGACAGTAACAGGAGACACTATGAGCTGAACAGGACAGTATGTCAGTGGAAGAGAGGACAGTAACAGGAGACACTATGAGCTGAACAGGACAGTATGTCAGTGGAAGAGAGGACAGTAACAGGAGACACTATGAGCTGAACAGGACAGTATGTCAGTGGAAGAGAGGACAGTAACAGGAGACACTGAGCTGAACAGGACAGTATGTCAGTGGAAGAGAGGACAGTAACAGGAGACACTATGAGCTGAACAGGACAGTATGTCAGTGGAAGAGAGGACAGTAACAGGAGACACTGATCAGAACAGTATGTCAGTGGAAGAGAGGACAGTAGCAGACCGTTATGGCACAGTAATTCCGGTACGGTAGTTCTGTTACCAATTTGGTAGCGGAATTACAAGCTTGAATCACTTAGTTCATAAACAAAGTTGATATCAGTAAAATGACTGAGTCATTGGTAGGTCTACCATTTACTTGTTACTTCTGTTGTCCGGATTTGCCTTTTGTACACACACACACACACACACACACACACACACACACACACACACACACACACACACACACACACACACACACACACACACAAAGACAATAAATACTGTTACATACACACACTGGCACCTCCTGGATTGCATTTCCCTGGCAGGTCACAGGGTTCAGTGTTTGAGTAGATCCTGGGCCTATAGGAACTCCCACAGATATGAAGACCCTCAGCCTGCACTGTTTTCACTGGCTAAGTCCTTACTTAAACACACTGTGTACTGCACACTCTCACACACTACACACGCAAAGACCAGAGAGTCACCCAACTCCACTGTAGCGTGGGGGGGGGGGGGGGGGTGCCCAAATTCTGCCATTCCATTGGTCACTACACCAGTCATTCAAGGTAATTCTACAGTGCCATTGGCTATATCATGGGGTGGGACTGAGCTGTTGCCAGGCCCGATGCCCGTCTGCTGCTGCTGTGAAGAATCTGTGTTTTCTTTGTCTTAAAATGGTGGAATGTCTGTCCGCTGAGCAGGGGACCAGCCAGCTCGGACAATTTTATTCAAGGGGACAAGGGTACTAGCTGTTAGTTTTGATGTCAACTACGCACGTTTTGGGTGGAGATTGGAAAACACCTTTTTTTGTTAACATGAACCCCATTTCAAAATGTTTTCTCCCCAAGTTATTTTACATAGCCTACTAATTGACTAGTCAAGTTTCTGTTCAGTTTCGGCCAAACTTTTTGACGTTGGCTTCGTCACGTTTTCTCACGGTCGTTGTTCGTTCTATTCTGAGTGGCTGTGATTGTTGCGTCCTTCATCGTGGCAGAGTGAATCGTCATTTTTTTTATGATTTTTTTTTTCCCCTTCACCGCCATTCTCGTTACCACCACACCCTTTTCTGGTCCCTGTCGTAGGCTTAAATATATAAATAACATGAAACGCTGTCATTTTCCATACCGCTGTCTTTTTGTTTTGCTTGCTTTCTCTCTCTCTCTCTCGAGTTGGACGCTGGTGATTATAGATGGTTGATTGAGCATCAGCCACCAGTTTGACTTTACCTCACCGTCATTCCAGGAGCAGCCAGTCATAAGTCCTGGCTGTTGACGTCAGTGTTTCCAGCAACATTCTTACGCAACTCTTTTGTTCTCCCTCCGTTGTAAGTTTAATGAGCAATGTGAATCTGGCCCTCAAAGCAGACACTGTGGTTTCCAGGGATGCCTTGAAGCTGTCTGTGATAGTCTAAGTAGGCTAGAAGTTGTCCCCCCCCCCCCCCCCCCCCATCCGCTGATACTTGGTCAGAGATTTTCTCGCCCTCCCCCCCTGCTGCTGTCCTTAAGTGTCATGACTCTCATGGATTGCTCAGTGGCGAACTATGAGTAAACTAAGAGGAAAATAACGTACGTTTGCAAGAAAGGGGATATGAGCCAGATCACGTCAGATGGGTCTACTGTTTAGTGTTATGGGTTATAGCTACGTGCTTGTTCGACAGACTGTGAGTCGTGCTAATTGAGTCATATCGTGTTAGATAACATTGGGGAAGAGGGACTTTTTGTTTGACATACGTTACTGAGGTTTGTTAACATGTAATCTAGTGACGTGAGATCACGTTTGTTCCACAGAATATGGTTTATATCCGATGTCCTAGGTGTGCGCTCTTCTTCCATGGAATGGCGAGAGAGCATGAGAATTTTCAGAGTGTGAGTTAATGGTTTATGGAAGGTTTGTGTGTGTGTGTGTGTGTGTGTGTGTGTGTGTGTGTGTGTGTGTGTAGTACGGTTAAACCAGGTGGCACGGTGAGTGGTGCCATGTCTGGTCTCGGAAGGAGCTGCCATTGGTGACGTCAGCAGTAGCTAAGAATCTTCTCTCTGTCCGGTACACGAAGAATGTGCCTGACCGCAGTTTCCACCCACGTCAAATCTTAGGCTATGTGAGAATGGTGTTTGTTTGTGTGAACGAGTCCAACTTGTAGGCTAGGTCTGTAGTCAGGGGTTTTATTTCTACCTGGAAGGCCCCTATGTTGGTTCACGTAGGAGACCGTTGCCAACTACATTAGCCAACTTTTTTTTTTTACTCCAGAAATGACAGCAATTCATAAGTTGTAGTTATCAGCATAATTTAGACCCAAATCAGCTCATGCACAATAATGGATTAGTCCTTTCCAGCAAATGAATTGCTTTTTTAACTCCAGGAACTTCATTAAGTTGTCTTTGACCTTGAAGCCTGATTGAGCCCTCGGTCTTCAATGGAGTTCATTCTGAATGCAGAGGCTCTGGCTATGGCCCAGTGGTCTTCAATGGAGTTCATTCTGAATGCAGAGGCTCTGGCTATGGCCCAGTGGTCTTCAATGGAGTTCATTCTGAATGCAGAGGCTCTGGCTATGGCCCAGTGGTCTTGAATGGAGTTCATTCTGAATGCAGAGGCTCTGGCTATGGCCCAGTGGTCTTGAATGGAGTTCATTCTGAATGCAGAGGCTCTGGCTATGGCCCAGTGGTCTTGAATGGAGTTCATTCTGAATGCAGAGGCTCTGGCTATGGCCCAGTGGTCTTGAATGGAGTTCATTCTGAATGCAGAGGCTCTGGCTATGGCCCAGTGGTCTTGAATGGAGTTCATTCTGAATGCAGAGGCTCTGGCTATGGCCCAGTGGTCTTGAATGGAGTTCATTCTGAATGCAGAGGCTCTGGCTATGGCCCAGTGGTCTTCAATGGAGTTCATTCTGAATGCAGAGGCTCTGGCTATGGCCCAGTGGTCTTCAATGGAGTTCATTCTGAATGCAGAGGCTCTGGCTATGGCCCAGTGGTCTTGAATGGAGTTCATTCTGAATGCAGAGGCTCTGGCTATGGCCCAGTGGTCTTGAATGGAGTTCATTCTGAATGCAGAGGCTCTGGCTATGGCCCAGTGGTCTTGAATGGAGTTCATTCTGAATGCAGAGGCTCTGGCTATGGCCCAGTGGTCTTGAATGGAGTTCATTCTGAATGCAGAGGCTCTGGCTATGGCCCAGTGGTCTTGAATGGAGTTCATTCTGAATGCAGAGGCTCTGGCTATGGCCCAGTGGTCTTGAATGGAGTTCATTCTGAATGCAGAGGCTCTGGCTATGGCCCAGTGGTCTTGAATGGAGTTCATTCTGAATGCAGAGGCTCTGGCTATGGCCCAGTGGTCTTGAATGGAGTTCATTCTGAATGCAGAGGCTCTGGCTATGGCCCAGTGGTCTTGAATGGAGTTCATTCTGAATGCAGAGGCTCTGGCTATGGCCCAGTGGTCTTGAATGGAGTTCATTCTGAATGCAGAGGCTCTGGCTATGGCCCAGTGGTCTTGAATGGAGTTCATTCTGAATGCAGAGGCTCTGGCTATGGCCCAGTGGTCTTGAATGGAGTTCATTCTGAATGCAGAGGCTCTGGCTATGGCCCAGTGGTCTTGAATGGAGTTCATTCTGAATGCAGAGGCTCTGGCTATGGCCCAGTGGTCTTGAATGGAGTTCATTCTGAATGCAGAGGCTCTGGCTATGGCCCAGTGGTCTTGAATGGAGTTCATTCTGAATGCAGAGGCTCTGGCTATGGCCCAGTGGTCTTCAATGGAGTTCATTCTGAATGCAGAGGCTCTGGCTATGGCCCAGTGGTCTTCAATGGAGTTCATTCTGAATGCAGAGGCTCTGGCTATGGCCCAGTGGTCTTGAATGGAGTTCATTCTGAATGCAGAGGCTCTGGCTATGGCCCAGTGGTCTTGAATGGCTGCCTTCTATTTTAGGTAACTGCGGATGTAATATCTGTAAGCAAATGGATGGAAACTCTTTTCTTTTTTTTTTCCATGACATTGTTTTTCACTTCAGTGGTCACCACCTCAGGTAGGGCCCGAAGCAGTTTAGAACTGTTCACCCATGGCCCTCTCTGTCCTCACCACCTCTTTCAATCTCTCCCCCTTTCACTCTGGTCAGTATAGACCAGGCAGAGGCAGGCTGAGGTTATAAATAGCTCCCGAGAAAAGGCTCTGGCCTGTTCTGGCCCCTCTCTCTCCGCAGCAGCAGCCATTCAGAGTGATGACCCTAACCCCCCCGAGTGAGCTCTGTGCTGGGGCCAGACGGGGAGACATGTCTCCCAAGAAGGAGCCATGCTGGCAGAGCGTGCAGATGGACCTGTACATGGCCCTTATCAGACCACCTCACTCTCTGATACTTGTAAGATGTACGTGATAGGGGTTCACATCCAGCACACAAACAAGCAGGGTCTCTCTCTCGCTCACAAACATGTAAAGACTTTTCAAATGCACTGATTGACCCTGACGTACTCAGACCCTTACACACTGACAGTCTGTGATATATATACACACACACACACACTAGGAGAGAGCTGAGCTCCAGCCCCCCCAGATTAGTGTGTCTTTGTGAGCGTCCATGCTACAGCAGTCCGCTGGTATGTCTCACATCTGCAGCTGCAAGTCCACTGGTCCAGCCGGAGAGAAGGGGGGGCAAGGAGAGAAACCTGCGCCCATATTTGTAAAGTGTCTGAGTAGGAGTGCTGATCTAGGGTCAGTTTGGCTTTTATATCATAATGAATTACATTATATTGACTGGGGGGGGGTGTACTTGATCCTAGATCAGCACTCGGATGCTTTAGGGATACCAGCCTTGGTCAGAAGAGATAAAATGGAGGGGGAGAATGAAAGATGGGGAAAGAAGTGTCTGAGGATAGTGGGGAGAAAGAAAGATGTATAATGCTTTTTCTATCCACGATCCTTTGACGTAGCCTGAGACTTTTGTTTCCTTTGTCTTCACTTTCTTTTGCCGTCATAAGGCCGTCTATAGTAGGTCTATTTCAAGATTGCTTTGTACTCTCAATGTTGAGGATCGATATCAAGTCCAGATGGTATAATGCCTCTATTCAACCCGACATCAGACTTGCGCCGGGAACTCAGCCGCCGCCTCAGCCTTGACACTCGTTCTTAATTGGAGGCTTTTCCGAGCCGATTTACCTTACCGGTACACTGCCAGTCCTGTTGTGCCAAAGTCAAGTCGCTACATGGCCAGCTACTGCTCATCTCATAGTGAGGTTTGAAGTCAACCACAAGAATGTGGCCTCGCCGTTTCAACATGTACCCTGTCGCAAACCAACTGCGATTTTTTAATTTTAGTAGTTGTTTTTATCCAGCTGGCTGGGACATAGTAGGGATAGCCTCAGGCTGAAGAATATGAGAGTACTTCTGTTTTAAACTGATAACACCACTTTGTGTTTACAGTATGTTTTTGGTATTTAAAAGTTGTTACAGTACAGTAACACGACAGGTATTACTATGGTACAACAAAGTTACAACTCGTAGATGGGGTATTCATCCCACAGTGTGATCATTATTAACTAGAGTTACATTTGTAACCGTTATGGCTCCGTTGTAGCACAGAATACCCTTCAGACTACCTGGCACTCTTTTTTTTTTTGTCGCCACTTTTGCGACAACGCTTCAAGGAAGAAGATGGACCACGTCCACATTAGCATGAGCATGTCCACATTAGCATGAGCTGTGACGCCCTTCATTTCCCTGGGCGCCGATGACGTGGATGTGCATTAAGGCAGCTCCCAACTCTGTTCAAAATCATTCAGTTGGTCAAGTGACTAAGTGTCCCCCCTTTTTCCCTTGTTGTGGGGGTTCTGTTTCGCACCTCAAGGACTCTCCTCTTCCCGGATTGGCTGCATGTGGAGAAGGGGGGGCGGGCAGTTTGCGAGAGCCACAAATAGGTTTTTCTCTTCAGGTCTTTTGTAACGTTAGCCGACCGTCAAAAATTGAAGTGATTAATTTTGCAGCCTCTTCGGAGAGGAACGGTGTGGCGAGAGACGTTGTTTTTGGAAAAAAAAATTTTTTTAAATTCATCTTCCCCCATTCAGTTATGGTCGGAGATTATAATCCCATTTCAGGAGACAATACGGATATGCACTCACAGAGGAACTCGAAAAGCGGATTAAGTTGTAAAATGGTCCTTCAGGCGGTGGGCAAAGTCTTAAGGTAAAAAAAGTAACCGTGTTTTTAGAGTTCACTTTTCGTCTAGTTGTGCTGGTTGAGACCCGACTCCTGTAATGTGGAGGCAAGGCAGCGGTCGACTCGTTCGACGGTACGGCGTGACAAGCAGCGTGTTTGGTTTATAGTGGAACTCTCCAGCAGAAGGAACATCTAATCAATAGCTGATTTTGGGAAATACAATCTGGTTTAGGCTACATTTTGGAAGACGCGTCTGCTTTGCAATTAGAAAAATACCGGGTTTCTAATGATCAGAATATGCTTGTTGGTGTGTTTTTAGATGTACATTTATTTTTCTCAATTAGAATGTCCGTTTCGGATAAAATATGAACGAAGTAGGCTCTAGACTCACTGTTACCGTGATACGGTAGGTGTAGAAGCAACAGTGTATCCATGGTGTGTGTGACGACCAACATCGCTACCATGTGAGCAGTATGTAACGTTAGCCAAGTACTGTCCTTTTCATGTCGTTCAACATTCCACTCTAAATCAGTTCTTGGTTCGACGCGGTGGCAGCAGCTATTGGATGCAGGAACATATCGTTTCCTAAGGTCTGGCACTGAACATAGCGCCTTCTCTTTTCTTAAAAAATTCTCTGTCCACTTTGTCACTGCAAAGAAGGCGCAACTTGCATTCGTTTAAACAGGCCGACTGTTTTCTCGTCGCAGTGTTCTTTACAGCTCACAATTTAAGAAAAGGAAATTGCTGCGTGTCTTAAACAGCAATTACAGGCTTTTCGACTCTCAGGTTCCAGGTTAACAGCAATTCACTAGTCGGTGGAATTTGGTTTGGCTTCCAGCATTCAGCGACAGCTCTCCCCAGCAAGACTGAACAAGAGCGATGTGATATGTCGTCTCAACCACTGTAAATAATTAAAGCCCCGACTTCCGTTTGAACCAATTCAAACAAAAACATTGCTTGCTTAGAGGTGTTTTGGATAGAGATAAATTGATGGTCCTACATTCTCTATATAAAACATTACAACAACTTTTTTTTAAAGCATTTTTAGGCCACCATCCCAACTCTAGCACTGTGGGGAAATATATTGAAGTAACCCATGACAACACTGTCTCAGTCTGTATGTGCATGGCTGGATGTAGACACCTTGTATTATTATCATTTTTTTACCAGGAAACGCTCTTTTAAACACAAAAGGCTACACTTCGGGGCCTACCTTGTTAAGTCACAGTTTAAAACTTGTTGGCCTAACCATGGGGCCTGTCGGTGTGGCTTTTCCTTGTGAAGTCTTTGAGAGACGTACTGAGGCTAATCCTTCATGGGACAGAGTTGACAGACCGACCATGCTGGTTAGTTTCCCTACTCTTACCTCCACCTAAACGCGTGGAAACATTCAGTCCCAATTATGGAACCTTAGATAACAGTACAGTATTGGGATACTTCAGGGTTTTGGCAATAAGGCCTTTAATTTACTTCCCCAGAGTCTGATGAACCCATAAATACAATTTGTATGTTTCTGTGTCCATTTACAAAGGGGGTTAGACGGATTTTCCCACGGCAATGCTAATTGCGCTGGCACTAGTTGGCAACTGCCTTCAAACTGCACGCAGTCATAAAAATGGCATCCACAAGTTCATCTGAACCTGGGGAAGTAGATAAGAGCCTCATTGCCAAAATCCTGAAGTATCTGTTTAAGAATGCCCATCATTTTAGGATTCCGTGCTGTGAGAATGAATTATTGTACAGTACATCAGTCACAAGAATGCCATCTGCTACTGTAATGTACAAGACAATCTGTCAAACCTAACAGGTAATGACAAGTTCTTCTGCATGCCCCTCCTTTCAGTGGAGCTAGAATGCCACAGTGATTGGTTGATGCATGTAGCCTACATGTACCGCCTTTTAAAAATGAACTTTCATCACCGTCAAGTGGATTTTCCAGTTCAGTGACCACTTGAGGAAGAATAACAGAAGGGAGACTATATGGCAGCGTTTAGACAGGCAGTCCAATTCTGATCTTGTTTTTGCTATAATTTTTTGTTGTTGCCCAGCTCTGAAAAATATCTGTGTTTTGACAACAACAAAAAAACAATTAGTGGGAAAAATATCAGAATTGGTCTGCCTGTGTGAACGCAGCCAATGAATGCATAGTTTTTTGCATTGCTCCAATGTCCATTTTTCACGGCATTCAATATGTTTTTTTGTTTTTTTACCACCCGAAAGAATATTCCTTCCGCAGCAGTGGGGGCAGTGTTGTCGTTTGGTTCTTTGATCTGATCTATAGGCTATTCATCGAAGTAGCCTATTTTGCATGGATAACCACATATAACCTCAGCCACTGCTTCAAATAGTAAACCAAACAACAAGAACCCACCCAAAAGTGTGTTTTGTTTAGAAGTAATAACTAGTAATTACAGGCTGTTGTGAAATGGTAGAACCTACAGTAGCCGACTAGCTAGCCAAGCTAGCCTTTTTTTTTCTCTCTCCGTGACCAAAACATAACGTTCTATTTTTAGCTCATATTTATTTTTTTATTATTTATTCAAGTCAGTTAAGAACAAATTCTTATTTTCAATGACGGCCTAGGAACAGTGGGTTAACTGCCTTGTTCAGGGGCAGAACGACAGATTTTGTACCTTGTCAGCTCGGGGATTTGAACATGCAACCTATCTGTTACTAGTCCAATGCTCTAACCACTAGGCTACCCTGCCGCCACAATAATATGGGAATGAATACACAAGCAGCATATTGAACTCCAAGTAGAAGACTATTTGCCTGGGCATATTTTATTTTACATTTGATTATGTCACATAAAGATGTGGGAAGCTAACAAGGCTAGCTTGCTATGTTTTTAGCCAGGCTGCCAGCTAGCTTCTACAAGCAAGGGAAGGTGACTCTTCCTTGGTTTCACAAAGACAAAAATACAAGAATATTGATATTGCTCCCTTGTGAATGGGACCAGCGAGGCTATCGTGTTTCCAAAAGGTGTCCGCTATTCCAAAAATCCCACTCCTCACATGCAGTCAAACACCTAGATCAACGGCGTGAAGCTTGTAAGCTGTTCTCCCCCTCACACACGTCTGTTGTGATGTTGATGCCCTTACATTATAGTTTCAGCGGGGGTTCTTTGTGGGCTCAGCGGGGCATTGGGGCTCTGAATGGGGTTTAGCCCTATTGCAGCGCACAGTCACGGGCTGGATGGGACCCCCAGCCTCCAACACATTGGGTTCTATCAACTGATCCTGTATGAAGGGAAATGTATGTGATTGTAGGAAACATGGCATGAAAACGTACATTCAACTAGGTTACGAAAAACAGACTTAACAGAATTTGGCAAGAGAAGACTATCAAACAGGCTTCAGGGCAGTTTGGCTTTGACTTCTAAAAGTAGAAGAAATCGGAGAAAGAAAAAATCGGAGAAGACTGCCATTGTTGCACATTTCTACCTAGACTAGCTGAGTATGAAATGTGTGGAGATTCCTGCCCTTACTCCTCTCTCTTTATAGCCGTGGCTTGGTTTGCTCAGGCCTGCTCCTCTGTCTGTGGTTTTCAGGGGAAAATAACGATTTGAGAAGTATACTCCATTTAGACGCCTGAAATAGATCTAGGGCTGTCCCCGGAAAAAAATTAATAAATCTTAGTCGACCGAGAGTTGTTTGTTCTTTCGACCAGTCGACTGGTGGAAATGTAAAAAGTGTATTTTTCCATACAGTGTGTTTGGAAAGTATTCAAACTTTCCCCACATTTTATGTTACAGCCTTGATCTAAATCAGATTAAATCTGGGGGTTTTCAATCTGAACACAATACTCCATAAAGACTAAGCAAAAACCTTTTTTTTTGTGTGTGCAAATTTATAAAAAAATATAAACCTCACATTTACGTAAGTATTCAAACCCTGGCCAGGTCTTGAGCGGTGCCTGGTTTCCTTCAGATGTGACGCTTGGCATTCAGGCCAAAGAGTTCAATCTTGGTTTCATCAGACCAGAGGAATCTTGTTTCTCATGGTCAGAGTCCTTTTAGGTGCCTTTTGGCAATTTACATAGTATGGAAAAGCAATACTCCAAGCCAAGAACTGATTCTGTATACTGGGGGGGGGGGGGTCCATGGGTGGCTTGAGACCATGCCTCAGCTTCTTTCTACTTGTCAAACATAGAACTGATTCTGTATGGGAGGGGGGGGGGGGGTCCATGGGTTGCTTGAGACCATGTTTGGGATGTCTTACTCATTGGTAGGAAGAAGTTTGGTCCAAATCGAATGTTGGGTAGTATATTTGTTGACTATTACCTGAATCCTATAACTAAACATTTGGGGGGGTGGTGACGACGACGACTGCTCACGCTGTCTGGCTCAACTTTATTAACTACACATTCTTCTCCCCAAATCATTGTGGAGTCCATGTGTTAATTCCTTCTGCTTGTGGGGAGTGTAAGCTGTTCCTAGATCTGCGCTCGCGTGTGTGCTAGAAGCCATCTTGTTTACGGTAACCGGGTTGGATGGATGCTGGAAGCTGTTCCCTGTCACAGATTGCATTAACCACTTCCATCTGCAAATCATTAGATGCCTCCACAGTTCACCGGGCCAATTTTAAGCAAGAGTTGTTGCGCTCGCCAGGCAGGCTCTTCTGGCTGAGGGGGGAAAGTCAATACATGGCTACAGTTAGCGATAATGCTGTAAATGCGCTATTAAAAACCAGAGCTGTTTTAGCTTCCAAGCCTTTTTAAAGTAGCAGTATGTGCGTCAGTGTAGGTGGAATTAGCTCGTTTCCCCCGTTGAGGTGATAACTAAGCATGGGGGCGGCAGGTAGCCTAGTGGTTCGAGCGTTGGACTAATAACCGAAAGGTTGCAAGATCAAATCTCCGAGCTGACGAGGTAAAAATCTGTCGTTCTGAACAAGGCAGTTTAACCCACTGACGGCATTTGAAAATAAGACTTTGTTTAGAACTGCCTAGTCAAATAAAGGTAAAAATAAATAAATGAAAAGTACAGGCCTAGTTAGATGCGTACAAAGTCAAATAAAGGTAAAAATAAATAAATGAAAAGTACAGGCCTAGTGTTAGATGTGTACAAAGTCGCCAAGTGGTTGGACTCAAAGGTTGCTTAGAAAATAAACCACTGTTAGCGTAATGCATACAGCCTTTTTTTGGTAGCGCTTTTAGTCGAAGGCCTTTCGGGCTAATTCCTCTGCATATTTGTGTAATGTGAGGTTATTAATTGGAAGCAGACTGTTTGGGGTGGAACAGTAACAAGCCTGTCTCGTGTTGTACCTGCCGAAGGCCGCCTCTCCTTAGCGGGCTCCTATTGTAGTCCTGAACGCTGCACAGTCAGCATTCAGTCGTCACACAACTGATTTCTTCTAGGCCAAACGAGTTGACTCCCGATAAGGAGGATTGGGGAACTGCTCTCACTTCACCGACATGGTTGGCACTCTGAAAACCTCGGTGAACACACCGTTTGGATTGTAGATAGTCTATATGGACTTTCTCCACTTGAAGAGTGGTGCTCCCAGGCACTGGATGGTCCACTCCAGAAACTAAATGATCCACACAAGTTCTCTGAGGCGAGAGAATGTCATATTTGACATATTTTATCCCTCATTTATTCTTTCTCTTACCCTTTTCTTTCTTTACTTCTTTTAATGTAGACCTGTCTCTCCTATCCCCCCTCTCACCAAGCGCCTCAGGCCCTGCACTCCCCTCTCCAACCTCTCATCTGGCTCTGCCCTTTCTCTTCATCTTTCTGTGCCCTCTACCTGATCTCATCTTTCCCACCTCGTTTCCTTTCTCCACTATTATACACTCTCTCGCTCTTCCCATCTTACCTTCTCAATCGTTCCCCCGCTCTCTTTTCTTATCTCTACTACCACCCCCCATAAGGAGCAGTGAGACAGGTGTATGTGATCCATGCTTGGTACATGTTCTGTCATGTGAAACAGCTTATCGCCAGCCATTTAAGGCTCCATCTACAGATCTTATCAGAGTACACACGTTTTCAACAGCTTCCATAAGCCCCCCAGAAAACCATTGTGCTCGTTCTTTAAAAAAAGTTTCACTGAGCCATTTCCTGTCTCTCCTCCCTAATTTCGTCATTTTCCATACCATGCCTCTGAGGTATTTTCTGGATTCATTACTTTATTTTAGGATAAAGAAAACTTCCTTTTTGCCAACACCGCTCCCCTGACACACACACACACACACACACACACACACACACACACACACACACACACACACACACACACAGGCCGTGGCTGCTCGTGGTAAAGTTCTCCCAGGCAGAGTCTTTGCCATAAAAGGCATTGTATTCCTCCTCGCCAGGCCAGGCTAGACCAGACCCGAGGCCAGGGCCAGACGCACGTCTCTGGGCAGGAAGTTGACACCGCCTGGTACTAGGAGGAAACCATGCATGCCATAGACTATGTAGTCATGCTCACCAGCCGGCGGTCTGAAGACGCTGCTTATGGGAGAGCTTTGAAGCCTGTGACTCAAATGATAGCGTTGAGGTACCTATTCTAGCCCACAGGGTTCTTCCAGTGTGCTGTGTGTTTTCTGTGATGAATGCCGAGCGAGCCAGTGCAGGGGTCCTAATTCCTGTTTTTAATTCAATAACCAAACACCACCTCAGCTCTGATTTTAAGTTCCTTGCAGGGGCCTGGAATTTCTGGTTTCAAAAGCGTTCTCATTTTAAATGATAGGTGAGCTCTTTTCTTGAGTAGACGTGGCGCTATAGATCTATAACAGGAAGTGGGGTTAGGCTGTAATGCAGGGTGATGTTGAGGTCAAAACTGGAACCATCGGCTGGCTGGCTGGCTGACAGACTGGATCTCACAGCTGTTGCCTCTGTCGGACCTTTAGTCTCCATTTTCTATCCCCCTTTTTGTCTATCGCTCCCCTCCTCTCTGGAAGTCTTGCAGCTTGCTGTAGCTCCCCTCACTCTCATTGCATGACCAGCTGGACACGCCATCCTGATCCAGTAGTACCGCTGACCAGAGACCAGCCCGGTCTGCTGAGGTCCATGTATCTTTTCACCTTTCAGATCTACAGCCGTCTAGTCCTCATGACACTCAAGTCAGACAGTGGAGGGTGGTCTTAAATGTCCTCAAACAGGAGAAGTTGTCAGTGAACGTTTATAGACATAGTAGGTACGGTACTTTCCTCTGTCTTAAATTTATATATTTTTTAATGCATGTCTGTGTGTGGAAGGGAAAAGCTAGAGGTATGCTTTGGGGGACTAAAAAGTTACGTTTTTTTTTAGCAGTGTTCCTCAGTCCAAGAAGCCCTGGGTCTCACGGAGGTCTGTCATGTTTTGTAAATCTGTTTTAGTCATTTCCATGGATATGTGAGGGAGTAATGTCCACACTTTTTTTCCCTCAGTCTTTCTTTCTCTTTCTGAAAGTACTTGATTAGGCCTGTGGGCAGCCACTGTTTTCTCCCTCTTTGGAAAGAAAACTAGCAGTCGTCTTGAGCGTTGGCTTCCCTCTGCACGGCTCCCGCTGAAAAGACTGGAGTGTTTTATGGCCGAATCTCTCCTGATTCTGGACCGGTGTCAGTTGTCCGGGAATCAGGATCTGGGAGTGGGAAGGAAAGGCTTGAGCCAAGAGCACACGGAGGGTGGGCACATTGTGTTTAAACAGAGGGTGTGGAGAGAGCTGGGGGAAGGAGGCGGGTGGGGTAGTTTAAACGAGGGTCAACAGGGGCACAATAAATTCAGGGAGTAAAGTGGAACTCCCCTGTCCTCAAACAAACCCAAACACTGTAATAAGACAGCCCAAAGAGAAAGGGAGAGTGAGGGAGGGAGGGAATGAAATGAAGATGTGGAGGGAGGGAGATGATTCAAAAGGAGGGAGCGAGGAATTGAGCCGTTAGAACGCTGGTCGCCTTCTAAAGTGGGCCGCTGAAACTCAGTCGAGGTTAAAGCTCTGTGAAATCCCCGAGCTGCGGTGTCCCCAGGCCCTGCTTTTGTCTGAAATAGGCTAGTCTCACTAGCCTATTAACTCATTCAACCTTTAACCCCTAGATCAGTGGACTAGCTGTTTGGGTGAGGGAAGGCGGAGAGTTACGGCCCTGGAAGTGTAGTGATGGTGTGATATGACAGACTCGTGCTAAATGTAGCGCTGGAAGTACAAGGCGCTGCGGGCGGGCTAGCTGTGTGGTAACTGGCCCTTACGGGAGGCCAGGGGTCATGACCTGGGTCAGGCACAGGAACAGAATTCTCTCTGTACAGATGCTGGGTGCACAGTCCTTTTTTTAGCGGGCTCAAAACCCCACGGCGGGAGAGACACGGCGACCCTGGCACTGACCTGTGTGCGAGTGTGAAACACAAGGTTGTCTGCTAAAGGCGATTCACATAACACACTCAGGCCAGGGTGATACGGCTCAGTTCCACTTTCCGTTGAAGTGAATTTGATACGTACGAAACAACCTTCTGTAATGTAATGGCTACAAGCTAGATACGGTATCTACCTTTTTTTTAAATTTGTCAAACTGAGTTCAAATGTCCTCTCTGTCGTCTGTGACTGTCTCTGTGCCTCGCTCTAACCTTCCCCCCCCCCCCCCCCCCTTCTCTTCCTGTCCCCTACAGGAAGTCTAAGACGAAGCCCAATGGGAAGAAGCCGCCAGCGGAAGAGAAGAAGCAGTATCTGGAGGCGGAGTTCACGAAAGTACGGGTGGTCGACTTCGACCTCAAAGAGCTGGTGATCCTGCCCAGGGAGATAGACCTCAACGAATGGCTCGCCAGCAACAGTGAGTCAGCCGCGTACACGCTGAGAGAACATATTTTGGGGGGTCGTGTTGAGCCTCCCTCTCGTCTTTCCAGAAACGGCAACATAGTTTTCAGAGAAGCGAAACACTTGACAGATTTACTTGAAGGTTTCCTCCAGTATTCAGGCATTTCTGCCGTACCAGAGTGCATCCTCTCTTTGAAAGTTCAGTAAAGGCACTGCACTGCAGCGAAATCCTCAAGACATTTATCTCCAGGTGCAGCAGCTTACGCTATGGGCAATTCCAAGGTACCAAACAGTGACAGACCGATTTTGTACTTTAAAATGTCAAACAAAAAAACAATGATTTTGCAAAGTTAAACAAACCATATAACTATATGCACAATGACTACTTAGCGATTTCCACTGAAACTTTTACAGCAAAAGAAGACATTTACTTGGAAGAACGGTCAGAACAGGTTATGGTAGGAGACGGTTTGGGCCTCGATTCTGTTACCAAACTTTGCATCTGAACTGTTCTTCAAGTCAATGTAGTTTTTGTCAAATGTTCTGTGGAAATTCTTCGCTATAGTCCTTGTACAAAGAGTTATAGGGTTTCTTTAACTTTGCAATCATCGGTTTTAGTTTGACATACTCCGATTTTTCACGTTAAAATGGAAAAAAAATGAAATGGCCCACATACAATGGCTCGATAAGAACAATGTTAACTGTGGGGTTCCAGGCATCTGTCTTAGACGGTTCCTCCGGTAGTGTCTGAACCCCTGTAATGCCCTGCAGGCTGAGACAGCAGAATATTCCATCCAGACTATTGACACTGCCTGTTCTATGCATTGCCTTCTCCACTATACAATAAACTATATTGATAGTTTAGGCATCGTCTCTATGGGTTTGTGACCCGGCGTTCTCGGTTGTGGGTTGTTTCGTCAGGCGTTGCGTGTGGGGGACTTCACAGGGGTTATTTGTTTTGGAGACTGAGCAACCTGTCAGGTGCTCCCAGAGGGAGATGCAAGGAGCCTCCCTTTTTTTTTGTCTTTCGTTTTTTGACGTGAAATTAGTGAGTTGCGCAACAAGGCCCGACCCCTGTCCGTATCGTTCTATGCTACGTAAGGTTGGCCACAAACGGACGTGGCGAAGACGCAGCATGAGAAACGTACGAAGAAGTTACCTTGGGGCTAAAATGCTGGTCATGAATGGAGCCAACAGCACCTCCAAAATCCGGTCTGTGTCTGTCGGTCTGTGTCTGTCGGTCTGTGTCTGTCGGTCTGTGTCTGTCGGTCTGTGTCTGTCGGTCTGTGTCTGTCGGTCTGTGTCTGTCGGTCTGTGTCTGTCGGTCTGTGTCTGTCTACTTAATACCTGTGGCTGAACATGTAGGGTACTGATGGAAATGTTGTCTGTACAGATGAACATAGCGGGGGCTCTATTTGAATTAATTTGATGCGTGTCGGCTACTTAACCAAGGCTAGATCTGGAGCAGTCTCATTGTGGAGTGTGATAATGATATTATACATGATAATATTCCTCTTCTCTCCCTACAGCTACGACCTTCTTCAATCTTATAAACCTGCAGTACAGCACCATCTCCGAGTTCTGCACAGGGGACACCTGTCAAGCCATGACCGCCTGTAACACGTAAGTCACCCCCCCCCAACCATTGGTTTATTCGTCAGTGCTCTGGCCTACCATTGGGTTATTTATCAGAAGTCTCGCATCCCATTATACAGACCCATGTCTTGATAGCAGCAGAGCTTTCTGACCGCAGGGCTGAGCTCGGTTACCCCTGACTTTCCATTTTGTAGTCTTCCTTCTCTCGCGCTCTGTCTCTCGCTCTGTCTCTCCCTCTCGCTGTCTCTCCCCCTCTGTCTGTTTTGTAAAGTGGAGGGCTGTGGAGCTATCTAATACTAGTGTTGAGACTGTCGGAATGTAGATTTCACTGTGAGCGTTCTCAAATCGCATGAGCCTTTCTGAGGTGCCTGGCGTTCCTAGCTGGACTGGTGCATAGTGAGGTCTCTCTTCTTAGAGCACAGAGTTCCTAGATGGAGGTCCAAGATCGAATGGTTCTGAGAAGCTGATGGAAATGGGACCATTTCTGTTTGTGTTCCACCGCCAAGTAAACTGGAGGGGCCTGTCTAGCTAAAAGTTCTGGTCTCTCTCAGAAAATCCAGTTGAATATGTAGGACTTTCCATGGGCGCCATGACATGAGTCCTCACTATACCATGCATCCATCCCCTGATGGCTTTAGCTCAGAAGTCACCAAACAGAGTCTTAAATCACCTTCAGCCATAGTTGTTCATAAAGGAATGCCTTTACTCCGTACAAAGACTTATCTACAGCTACAGTTTGTCTATCCCCCCCGTACAAAGACTTATCTACAGCTACAGTTTGTCTATCCCCCCCATACAAAGACTTATCTACAGCTACAGTTTGTCTATCCCCCCCATACAAAGACAGAGTCTACACCTACAGTAGTCGGAGTCAAAGACCGTCACAACATGGAGACCTATTCATCCCTGTCTAAGAGAGGGGAGGAGGTTGACTAAGTATTCACCCAACGAGTTGGCCCTGTCAGGGCGGGGTGCTGTTTTCATGTGTGGAGCCCTTGTCTTTGGAAAGAGGCCCTCCTCGCCTGTGTGTACTTACGGCTGGAAAAACCAGATCCCCCACATTTAGGCTAAACCACACTACAAATGTGTGTTTGCACGCATGCGGACACACACACACACACACACACACGGTGAAAAATGAAAGTGGTAGAGAGAAAGAAAACAATGGAGAAGCCGTTGAGGAATGACAGGCCTGTGACAGATTTGTTGTCAGGTAGCCTCGTCGAGATCAGAGAGCCTGGGGAAGTTCGTGGCAGAAGAAAATGGCCAAATAGGGGTGGAGACCCGGTGTAATTCAGTGATGCCTTGCAACACGTCAAACCAATCAAATGTCTTGCTTTGGCAGAACTCCCAATGGTGCTCACTAGATTAGTGTTGTAGGTGCAACTGATGCCTGAGAAATAGCCCCCACAAAAAATAAACTTTTTTGTTTTTATGTCGATTTTTGTGTACACAAACTTAATTAGGTCTATAATCCTAACTGTTAAATCGTCCATATGCAGTGCACCGTCTTGTCCCCCCCCCCCCATCAATCTACACACAATACCCCATAATGACAAAGCAAAAATGTTTTTTAGAAATGTTTGCAAACTGAAATATCAAACTTACATTACTATTCAAACCCTTTACTCGGTAATTTGTTGAGTCATCTTTAGCAACGATTACAGCCTTGACTCTTCATGGGTATGAAGCTACAAGCTTGGAACACCTGTATTTGGGGGAGCTTCTCCCATTCTTCTTTGCAGATCCTCTCAAGCTCTGACAGGTTGGATGGAGAGCGTCGCTGCACAGGCGTTTTGATTGGGTTCAAGTCTGGGCTCGGAGTGGGCCACTCAAGGACATTCAGAGACTTGTCCCAAAGCCACTCCTGCGTTGTCATGGCTGTGTGCTTGGGGTCATTGTCCTGTTGGAAGGTGAACCTTCGCGCCCCAGTCTGAGGTCCAGAGCACTCAGGACCAGGTTTTCATCAAAGGATCTCTCTGTACTTTGCTCCGTTCATCTTTCCCTCGATCCTGACTAGTCTCCCTGCCGCTGAAAAATATCACCCCAGTATGATGCTGTTCTTCCATCTCCACAGAGGAACACCGGAGCTCTGTCAGTGACCATCTGGTTCTTGGTCACCTCCCTGACCAAGGCCCTTTTCCCTCGATTGCTCAGTTTTGCCAGACGGCCAGCTCTAGTAAGACCATTGGTGGTTCCAAACTTCTTCCATTTAAGAGTGATGGAGGCCATTGTGTTCTTGGGGACCTTGAATGCTGCAGAAATCTTTTGGTAGCCTTCCCCAGATCTGTGCCTCGACACAATCCTGTCTCAGAGCTCTACGGACAATTACTTCGACCTCATGGCTTGGTTTTTGCTCTGACATGCACTATCAACTGTGGGACCTTATATAGACAGGTGTGTGCCTTTCCAAATCATGTCCAATCAATTGAATTTACCACAGGTGGACTCCAATCAAGTTGTAGAAACATCAAGGTTATCAATGGAAACAGGATGCTCAATTTTGAGTCTCATAACAACGGGTCTGAATAGTTATGGGGAAAAAATAGATATATTTTATTTTTATTTCAAACAACCTGTGTTCGCTTTGTCATTATAGGGTATTGTGTGTAGATTTATTCTCAAATGGATTATTTATTTTTCTCATAAGTCTATAATGTAACAATGTTGGAAAAGTTCAAGGGTCTGAATACTTTTCGAATGCACTGTATATGGAAAAATACACGTTTTAAAATGTCGACTGATTGATTGGTCGAAAGAACAAGATATTTTTTTTTTCTTTTTTCGGGGGACAGCCCTAAATATTCCAATACGCAAACCCCATAAACCCGAATTCTCCCAGTGTTTCTAAGGAGGATTGTAGTAGGCTGTAACAGCTGTGGAGACGTGCAGCCCGTCAGTCTAATGGTGTGCCACAGTAACGGCACCCCGCCCTTTTCCTGCCTCCCTGGCTGGCACTCACCCACAACACAAAGTCACAGTCAATTCCCCCTACCCCAGGCACTGTAAAATGTGCTATTTTAGGAGAAAAACTTTCCATGCGCTATGGGAACAGGCCCACTTGATAGTCTTATGCCCATTTTATGTGGGTGGGTGAATGGGTGTGTGGGTGTTTTTTTTCCTTGTGGGCTAATGACGTCTGTCTTTTTTGGCATGTCTGCCAGTCTTTGTAAGGTTGTCTGTGTATATGGTGCGTGTTTAGTGGTGTACTCTCCTCAGTGTGGGGACTGGCCTGGTGCTTGTCTTGTGGTCAGTAGGGCCCTCCTGCAGGGTCAGTTATCTGAACGCTCTACATTCCTCAGGATCTGTAACGTCTGCCCCACATCCCGCCAGACCGAGACCACGCCATGCTGCTATTGTTAACAACTGTCCCCGTTTGGAGAGTTGGTTAAACCCCCCCCCCCCCCCTGTTGCTTTAGCCGTGCTAGCTTCGTCCTTGCTCACTCCTAGATGGGCCTTCCCTGTGAGTTCTCATTTGTGGCGCCTGGTCATGCCGATGTGTTGTGCAGCATATGACCCCTTTTAGCTCGCGTAGCCGGCTAGCTCCCACGCCGGTACAGTACACCCAGGTTGCGTGTATCTTTTTGTTTGGTGACTTCACTGACTTGCAATTTGACCTTGCTAACACATGACGGGGGGAGGGGTCAGTGTCGCGTTACTCCGAGACTGCAGGGAATTCGTCCCGATCTGGAAAGGAAACGGGCAGGGGGGTTCGTTAAGACCACTGGAATGGAAATATGCAAACATGTCTATGTTAGAAGGTGGTGGGGTTGGCTGCTTCCTCATTGGGCTGGAGGTCTGTCTAGCAGCTCCACACACACCAGTCATTCAACACGTTGGGTGAAAGGTCAGTCACACCCTATCCCCTTTAATAATTAACAGGGGGAGGGGACCGATATGATCAATGTCTGTTTCAATGTAGGAGCAACGGTCATTTTTCATACTTTGATCTGGTTTCATCTGAGTATCATCCGATTTCATGAGAAACATGATTTTTTTTGACTGTCCACCATCTTGTTTGGAGGAAATGCTGTGGATGTGTTCATCTTTCAGCATGATGATGTGAATTGAGGCAGCCGTTTTTAGTTTCTGGAAAAGCACACCATGCAGTGTAAGGGAGCTGCCTCGCCTGGTGCACATTCTTTACCCGAGATGATTCACAGTATGATGTATATATATATATATATATAAGGTAGTGATTTGAACCTATCGGGTTGTTCCTTTTCAAGATCAGATGACTTGTCAGCGATAACATACTAGGCGAAGTAATAATAGCCTCAATCTCATGCATTTCGAAGCACACGTGTTTATTTCCTGGGGCGTTCATACGGAGAATGTTTGCACGTCAGTAAGTCGCTGTGGATAAAAGCGGCTGCTAATTATTATTATTATTATTTTTTACATGGAGGTAATGGAGTAGAAAAATGACCGACTGTCTTGTTTGTGTCCAGAATATACTACTGGTATGACGAGAGGGGGAAGAAGACAAAGTGCACTGCACCTCAGTACGTCGACTTCGTCATGAGTCTGGTGCAGAAGCTGGTCACAGACGACGACATCTTTCCTACAAAATACGGTGAGTTTAAGCTCTGGTCCACGCCCCCAGCGCCACGCGGTGGTCAGTCTGCAGCACTGCAGCCTCTCCCTGGTTCTCTGACATCAAACTGAAGCTGGACTTTGAACTGTGCCACTGCTGCCCTCTACTGTCTTCAATTAAGTAATGTGTTGAATGTTTGTATTTTTGGCACTTCAGAGCTGTCTTGGCAATGGGATAATAGCTTCTTTTTTTACATCAGAATGGTAATGCTAGCACCAAATGATTTCTAAACTTGCTCTCCTCTCCTCTTGTCTCTCCGTGCAGGCAAGGAGTTCCCCAATGCGTTTGAGTCTTTGGTAAAGAAGATCTGCCGGTATCTGTTCCACGTCCTGGCTCACCTCTTCTGGGCGCACTTTAAGGAGACAGTCGCTCTGGATCTACAGGGCCACTTGAACACTCTGTACGCACATTTCATTGTTTTCATCAGGGAATTCAACCTGGTCGACCCCAAGGAGACCTGTATCATGGACGACCTGTCCGAAATCCTCTGCGCTCCCGCGCCCCCAGCACCTGCCGCCCCTTCCTCCCCCACCTCGGCCCCTTCCCCCTCCTCACACAACCATGTGACGGAGAGATGAGCAGGGGTCGCCGTGAGAAGCAGCCCCGGGAAGGAGGTGGTAGATGACAAAGATAGAGGAGAGATGTGGAAACAGAATGCCTGGTCCCCTTCCTAGGCCTCTGGCTTCAGCAGCAGGACCTGGAGACCTTCCACTACCCTTATATTTCGCTATGTCGCCAGCCAGCCGGAAGGATCCAGGGGGGTAGGGGGGGGGGGGGGGGGGGGTGTTGTCATGCCAATAGGAATTGGCGTCGGCATGTTCCTCCCAGGGGCAAATCCCTCCCATCTGCGCTGCAATTTAACCTAGGAACAAACTGTGTGTTTTATTTGACTTTTATTATATTTACTTTTTATTTTTCTCATTTGAGGACAGTGCGTCTGTTTTGCCCTTTCCTCCCTCTGTCCTAAAGTATAGTTCAGGGCGGTGGCTCTGCTTTGCTTGAACATACTATTTGTACAGTGTTGTTATTGTGTGGAGGAAAGGTGACTATTAGTGGTGGGAGGATTGAAGGGGAACGGTCACTACGCTGGCCTATAGGGAGCCGCCATGTAACTGCCTGGTGGGCAATACTAGCCAATCACTGTTTGGGTTGTTAATCTTGGGATGATTCAAGTGCTTCCCTACTCAGGACCTGAGAGAACACAAGTCACTGCTGCCAGAGAGACGTATTCTATTTTTCTCATTCTCTCTGTCCCTTAAATATTACAGTTGTCATTCTGGTATTACTCTAGTCAGGTCATCACCTGATGTACCGCTCTTTAACAGCTCCATCCCAGCGGCCACCCATAGAGGGCAGTATAGACAGGGTGGCACTGCCGCACAAGCAGGGAGATAGAGAAGAAGACTGTATATTAGATATTTAATCTGACCAGACATGTTACAACAAGACAAACGGGTTCCCATTATTTGAGTACAGGGGAGAGTGGAGACCTCTTTCCCCAGGGAACAGAGCTGTTTGCTGTGGGTACGGTACAGCGGCAGGAGAAGGACAAAGACATCGGTTATGTCTGCACACCCAAAGAGAAGGGAGGAGAGAGGATTCGTGTGGGGTTGGTCCGTTTGCTGTTCTGTATTGTGGAACAAGCCCCACAGTCTCTTGACGATACACCCCCCCCCCCAGCCCCTTTTTGGTTTTTATTTTCCCTTTCAAATGTACTTTTGTTGTTTTATTATTATCAAAGATGAAACTAGTTCATGAAAAATAATGGCATCCTTACACATGTATAGACAAATGCACAGTCTGCTTCAACTTCACTGTACAGAGAGTGGCAAGCTGAATCCGTCAGACAGCCTCTGTATCAAGGAGAATTTGGGTTTATAGTTTATTTATTTATATATTATTTTTTTTGCAGGGTGGTTCAGTTCTGGCTTTCATTTTTATGTATTTTAATTAACTAAGTTAAAAGCAATTTAATATTTTAAACTCTGCGGATAATAATCGAATAAAAGACAAATGCCGCTCGGTCTCATGTTGTCTTCTGTCAACGTGATGATGATGATGATGACGACTAAGTAGATGTGTGGCATGCATAGTAACTTCACAAGGAAAACAGGTCACTTTTCAAGGAAGTTCTCCTCTGCATATCATCCACGCAAACACACACATACTGTACATGTCAACAGGCATTCCTTTATTTCCATGTCAAGTTTTGCATACGACAATATGTTTTTACCATATAAGAGCCTCATTATGTAGATCAGCGCTGGTCAAGTCCTCGATGGCCACAGTGTCTGCTATTGTTTTCATGCAGGGTCAGATGAAAAGCCTGCAAGGAGCCCAGTTGTCCGGGAGGAGTGTTGGGCACCAGTCTACTACACACACACGCTGGCCTGTGCCTTCAAACTGGATAATTGCATAGCTTTGTATAATGTTACACATCTATCCAACTGCGTTCCAACATTCATATTTTTCATAGAGCAACCTGAGTAGAAGGTATTTGATACGTGCATGTTCTGGGCTTGATAGACCAGCAGGATGTTCAGGCCCCTAAAGTCACCTAACGCTGTCAGGTAATATAGTACATTTAACATTGCAGTATGTAGGGGCACATGGCTATTAGGCTACCATACTTAATACCCACAGGGTGTGCAGGGTTTTGTTCTAGCCCAACACTGGATTCATTTAAACATATAGTCCTTGGTTGAAGGTGTGTGCTGGGCTAGAACATGCATGCACACCTTGTGGGTCCCAGTGCCCAGAATCAGAACGTCATTGGACATAATAAACAGCATTTCTGTAACATTACAAAAATATCCATGAAAATGATACTGGTAATAATGTCAATTTCATATACAAAATGCATTGGCACTATCCACTCTTATTGAAGTTGTATATTTAGGCTAGTGGGCTGATGGTGCTTTGACGCTTGATGCGCAGTGAGAGTTGCCGCCTTCTCACCGACGGCCGCGGGGTGGAGTGCAGCTCGTGCAGCTTAAACCGGGCGATGCCTCCGTCCTCATCCAGTTTCTTGGCACTGCAGCTGGGTGTCGGTACTCTAATCGCGTTACCGAATTTGGAGTAGTCTACCGCGTACGTGCCCTCTTCCTCGGTTATAGTGGGCACAAAGCGCTGCCCCCACAGTATCTCCTCGGACAGGTAGGATGTCCGGGCCTGGGTGGTTATCCCCGTGGTCTCCACCACCCCCTCCAGCACCACTATCACCTCGATGTCATTCTTTTGTAAGTCCGCTGGTGACAGCTCATAGAGCGGGCTGTCTTTGTTGATAATGTGACATATGATAAGAGGGGCCACCAAGAAAATACCGTTGGTCCCCACGGGGTTGTCCATGTGAATGTCTATCTGGTCCAGGGGGACCACCTCGCCCTCCGGAGTGGTGCTACGCCTTACCACCTGCATCCGCACGGTGGCGCTGATTATCATGCTCTTCCTCAGGTCCCCTAAACGGATCATAAAGCAGAGCCTGTTATTTCGGATGGAAATGACAGCGTGCTTGCTGAAGATCAGCGTCTCGGCGCGCCGGTTCGCCTGGGCCGTCTTCATAAATATACACCCCAGCATGATGGCGTTAATCAGCAAGCCCACGATGTTCTGAATGATGAGGACCACTATGGCGGACAAGCATTCCTCTGTGACCATGCGTCCACCGAACCCGATGGTCACCTGCACCTCTATGGAGAAAAGGAAAGCGGAGGAGAAGGAGTGGATGTCCGTTACGCAAGGGACAAAGTCGTCACCTTTTTGATCCAGGTCGCCGTGTGCAAAGGCAATGAGCCACCACGCCATCGCAAACAGCAGCCAGCTGCATAGAAACGACATGGTGAAAATTATAAGTGTGTGAAGCCATTTTAGATCCACTAAAGTGGTGAAAACATCCTGTAGGAACCGTCCTTGTTCGCGAATGTTCGTGTGGGCCACATTACAAATTCCATTTTTGGCAACGAACCGAGCCTTCCGCGCTTTCCCCTTGAATTTAGGCTGCTGGACATCCTCAGCCAAGCGGGTCAGCAAGTAGTCGTCAGGGACCAGTCCTTTTCGGGACAACATAGTGATCCCATAGCCTACTATTCACCGCGGGACCACTTGCCAATGATTAAACAGATTAGCTACCTCCTCTTGATTAAAATCTATAGGCTAATTTCCTCTTCTCATGTGCGTCCCCTAACAGAAGGCGACCGCTCGTGACAGTTCTCATCCCGAATGACCGCAGCTGCCAGAGGAAGAGTGTTGCTCTGTCATCTAGTTTCTAAAAGTATGTGAGCTCTTCACATTGCCCCGTTCCAGATCAGGCAGGCGCACCACCATACCCGCCCAGGTCCCATGAGAAGATTCTGCATTCAGCTGCCGCTGTCAGTCACGCAACAGCAACTCGATAGTAGCCAACCGTCGCAATTGACGCACTGGTCTGGCGCGCTTGTCCCGCGATTAATGTTCATTCCTACCGATAAAATGGTAGATAACCCGCAACAGCAGTGGTGATAAAACTACCCCCGGTCCATCGTTTGGACGAGGCAGGCAGGTTCGCTCGTACTAGGAAACGAGAGCTCGAGTTGGGAAGGCGTTTAGGCAGAACAAACCGTTCTTTCTTTACACATTACTCCATCTGTAGGCTAATATGAGACATTATCTCAATGCCTGGGTTATGCTGGTGGCATTTCCCTCTAGGGATAATTTAATTTAGTTCAATTGTTTATTAACTCCAATAGTTTATTTCTGGAACGTTGTTACATAGGGTCAATTCAGAAAGAGTGGCAAATCATATAGTGCTTCTACACCTGCATTGCTTGCTGTTTGGGGTTTTAGACTGGGTTTCTGTACAGCACTTTGAGATATCAGCTGATGTACGAAGGGCTTTATAAATACATATGATTTGATATAAACTGGGTCAGTTTAATCCTGAAGCGTTCATTTATTGGTCTGACGACAGGAAGTCAAAACTATTGTTACTAAATAAACCCGTGCAGAGAAACCACATGATCAAAGTCACATCATTTCATTGGTGTGACATCACAGCGGGGGGGGGGGGGGGGGGGGGGCAGAGCAAGCTTCAAACAGGAAGCTTTTTAGTTGTCCTGCTTTACCAACCATAGCTTCCTAAAAAAAACATGGAGTAGCTACAGTGGGACAGTCTTCTAGGCTTTTCCAATGGAGGAAAGAGATCCAGTTTACATTAGGGAACCCTATCGCAAGGGGTCTGGTTTTTGTAGTACTACACTAAACAAAGCTAAAGCTTACCTTGACTTGGACGAGTTCCAGTGTTGTGTTGGAAAGTCATAGCCAGCTAGCTAACATAGCATCTGTTTGTGCAGGAGTTTTCAGTAGGCTAAACTAGCTAGCTGCATTTTGCTGGCTAAGTAAGTAAAAATGAAAGTTTAAAAAACAATAATGACAATTTTTCTCTTGCTTCTCCATTTTGGAAGAAATTAATTTGTTCAAAACTGTTCCAACTACTGTCTTTCTCTCTCGTTGAGTCAGCTCACCACATTGTATGCACTGCAGTGCTAGCTAGCTGTAGTTTATGCTTTCAGTACTAGATTAATTCTCTGATCCTTTGATTGGGTGGAGAACATGTCAGTCATGCTGCAAGAGCTTTGATAGGACGTCTTCTGGAAGTTGTCATAATTAATGTGTAAGTCTATGGAAGGGGGTGAGAACCATGAGCCTCCTAGGTTTTGTATTGTAGTCCATGTACCCAGAGGAGGACGGAAGCTAGCTGTCCTCCGGCTACACCATGGTGCTACCCTACAGAATGCTGTTGAGATTGCTGTAAACCTTCTTTACAAAATAGTGTGTTTTAATCAATCATTTGGTGACATGATTATATTTAGTATTTATTTAGTATAAATTTCAAGAGCTGACTTATTGGAAAGGTGGCATCCAATGACGGTGCCACGTTGAAAGTCACTGAGCTCTTCAGGAAGGCCGTTCTAATGCCAATTTGGGTCTATGGAGATTGCATGGCGGTGTGATAGATTTTATACAACTGTCACCGACGGGTGTGGCTGAAATAGCTGAATCCACTCATTTGAAGGGACTAATCCACTCATTTGACTTTTGTGTATATATATAGTATACCTTTAATAAAGGAGAGTCGGGGCATAGATCAGAAAACCAGTCAGTATCTGGTGTGACCACCACTTGCTTCATGCAGACTGACAAATCTCCTTTGCATAAAGTTGAACAGGCTGTTGATTGTGGCCTGTGGAAAGTTTTCCCACTCCTCTTCAATGGCTGTGCAAAGTTGCTGGATATTGGCGAGAACTGGAACACGCTGGTGTATACGTTGATCCAGAGCATCCCAAACGTGCTCAATGGGTGACATGCCTGGTGAGTATGCAGTCCATGGAACAACTGGGACATTTTCAGCTTCCAGGAATTGTGTACAGATCCTTGTGACATGGGGCCGTGCATTGTCATTCTGAAACATGAGGTGATGGCTGCAGAGGAATGGCACGACAATGGGCCTCAGGATCTTGTCACAGCATCTCTGTGCATTCAAATTACCATAGAGAAAATGCAATTGTGTTCGTTGTCCATAGCTTATGCCTACACATATCATAACACCACCGCCACCATGGGGCACTCTGTTCACAATGTTGACATCAGCAAACCGCTCACCCACATGACGCCCTACACGCTTGTCTGCCATCTGCCCGGTACAGTTGAAACTGGGATTTGTGAAGACTACACTTCTCAAGCAGGCCAGTGGCCATCAAAGGTGAGCATTTGCCCACTGCAGTCGGTTACGACACCAAACTGCATTCAGGTCAAGACCCTGGTGAGGACGAAGAGCACCCAGGTGAGGACGAAGAGCACCCAGGTGAGGACGAAGAGCACCCAGGTGAGGACGAAGAGCACACAGGTGAGGACGAAGAGCACACAGGTGAGGACGAAGAGCACACAGGTGAGGACGAAGAGCACACAGGTGAGGACGAAGAGCACACAGATGAGCTTCTTTGAGACGGTTTCTGACAGGTGCAGAAAAACTTCGGTTTTGCAAACCCACAGTTTCATCAGCTGTCAGAAATTGACATTCAATTTTCTGACAACAGCTCTAGTAGACGTTCCTGCAGTCAGCATGCCAATTTTACACTCCCTTAAAACTAGCATTTTTGTATTTTGTGACAAAACTGCACATTTTAGAATGGCCTTTTATTGTCACCAGCACAAGGTGCACCTGCGTAATGATTGTGCCGTTTAATCAGCTTCTTGATATGCCACACCTGTCAGGTGGATGGATTATCTTGGCAAATGAGAAATTCTCACTAACAGGGATGTAAACACATGTGTGCACAACATTTGAGAGAAATAAGCTATTGTGCATATGGAAAATTTCTGGGATATTTTATTTCAGCTCATGAAACATGGGACCAACACTTCACATATTACGTTTATATTTATGTTCAGTATATATATTCAAAAGTTTGGACACACCTACTCATTCAAGGGATTTTGTTTATTTTTACTATTTTCTACATTGTAGAATAATAATGAAGACATCAATGTTAAAGTAACCACCCTTTGCCTTGATAACTGATTTGCACACTTGGCATTCTCTCAACCAGCTTCACCTGGAATACTTTTCCAACAGTCTTGAAGGAGTTCCAACATATGCTGAGCACTTGTTGGCTGCTTTTCCTTCACACTGTGGTCCAACTCATCCCAAACCATCTCAATTGGGTTGAGGTTGGGTGATTGTGGAGGCCAGGTCATCTGATGCAGCACTCCATCAATCTCCTTCTTGGTCAAATAGTTCTTACACTGCCTGGAGGTGTGTTGGGTCATTGTCCTTTTGAAAAACAAATGATAGTCCCTCTAAGTGCAAACCAGATGGGATGGCGTATCGCTGCAGAATGCTGTGGTAGCCATGCTGTTGGCATTCTAAATAAATCACTGACAGTGTCACCAGCAAAGCAACCCATCAACATCACACCTTCTCCGCCATGCTTCACGGTGGGAACAACACATACGGAGATCATTCATTCACCTACTCTGCGTCTCACAAAGACACCGCAGTTGGAACCAAAAATCGCAAATTTGGACATCAGACCAAAGAACAGATTTCCACCGGTCTAATATCCATTGCTCGTGTTTCCTGTGGTGGTCCTCATGAGAGCCAGTTTCATCATAGCACTTGGTGGTTTTTGCGACTGCACATGAAGAAACTTTCTAAGTTCTTGAAATGTTCCCCATTGACTGACCTTCATGTCTAAAAGTAATGATGGACTGTAATTTCTCTTTGCTTATTTTGATTGTTCTTGCCATAATATGGACTTGGTCTTTTACCAAATAGGGCCATCTTCTGTATACCAACCCTACCTTGTCACAACACAACTGATTGGTTCAAATGCATTAAGGAAGGAAATTCCCAAATTAACTTTTAATTAAGGAACTCTTGTTAATTGAAAGGCATTCCAGGTGACTACCTCATGAAGCTGGTTGAGAGAATGCCAAAAGTGTGCAAAGCTGTCATCAAGGCAAAGGGTGGCTACTTTGAAGAATCTCAAATATAAAATATATTTTGATTTGTTTAACACTTTTCTGGTTACTACATGATTCCATAGTTTTGATGTCTTCACTATTATTCTACAATGTGGAAAATACTAAAAAATAAAGGAAACCCCTGGAATGAGTAGGTGTGTCCAAACCTTTGACTGGTACTGCATATATTGCTCATTTTTTATGGTACAATTTCTGAGTGAATTCAGAAAAAGTGGGATACCATTTGGATTTCTGTCTTCTGTAACCTCTTCAGACATCTATCCAACATGTTAATCCAACACATGACCTCTTCAGACATCTATCCAACATGTTAATCCAACACATGACCTCTTCAGACATCTATCCAACATGTTAGTCCAACACATGACCTCTTCAGACATCTATCCAACATATTAGTCCAACACATGATATCTTTCTGAAATTCCCAGATAATCACACACAATTGAATTGTCATTCGGGAACAATTAGGACTACAATAATGGTGTCCCAGTTTATCGAAACTGCTGTCCCAGTCTTCCAAATGCAAACTGAAAATATGGTTGACTCAGTGGTCACAAACGGGCGTGTCATGTCTCCTGTGAAGATAAAAAACTTTTTGTGGGATTAGGAAACTCTGAGGATTTCAGAGATCATGTGTTGGATTAACATGTTGGATAGATGTCTGAAGAGGTCATGTGTTGGATAGATGTCTGAAGAGGTCATGTGTTGGATTAACATGTTGGATAGATGTCTGAAGAGGTCATGTGTTGGATTAACATGTTGGATAGATGTCTGAAGAGGTCATGTGTTGGATTAACATGTTGGATAGATGTCTGAAGAGGTCATGTGTTGGATTAACATGTTGGATAGATGTCTGAAGAGATTACAGAAGACGGAAATGCATTCCAAATTCACCCTAGAAGGTTATTCATCCATTCCCAATGATAGACAATCTTCCCAAACACTAATGACAATACATTGATAAGAATATAATTAGGCAACACACTAAACTATTTTCTTTATCTCGGATAGTAGGCCTAAACATACATAATCTCAGTCCCTCTCATGCTGTTTACAAGGCTATGATTCACGTCCTACATTTTTTGTTTCTGACACGTTAATCTCGCATTCACTGCACACTAAACCCATGCTGACCCACATTTTCAGGAAGGCCCTGGGTGCTGGGGTCTCCATAACAAACCAGGGGACTCCATACATGTTCATTATATTAACCTTGGCACGCCCATAAACATTACCAATTGCTTGGAGGAGACTGAAATGTGTGTGACCAGGGATGCGTTCATCACTAGGCAACGATTTGGAACGTTCAGATAGAAAGATGCTATATAGAACAAACATGCATCTCTGACCTGTAGAATAAGGAATCACGTCGGCTCTATTCGTTTCATTTCTATCTGCAACGTTCGACAATGCTTGGCTATTGAACGTGGCTCTAGAGAGTCAAAAGGGTGTCTGGCCCCCGAGCATCCTGGATAGGTATTTTACATATCACCTAACCACATATGTTATAGCAATCTGGTGCCCGACAGCACAGTCGATGATGTGGCACGCAACCACTGGTTGATACATGCAACGTCTGAGCAGGGGAATGCGACCCATTTCTAGATCAACCCCAGAGTCAATTAGTGTCATTCTGACCCAGCCTTCCACAGCCGAATCATTGCTCTGTACAGTGTGAGGTCACACAAATCTACCTTCCTGTCACTAAACTGTATGCAAAACACTGCTGCACAATGAGTATTTTTTTTATTTTTTATTAACAAAGAATTCATATTTAATGTTACGAATATCATACAGAATTAGAAAATAAAATTATAATATATAGCCCATGGTACAATTGCACTTTGGAATGTCCTCCCCTCTTTCTCATCGGTCACTTGTCCGCCTTGACGAAGGAGGCGAAGACACTGTCCTCTTTCTCCAGCAGCGCCTGGGGTCTGTCGTATTCTAGAATGAGCCCTCGCTTCATCACGATCACCAGGTCTGCTTTCAGGATGGTGTGGACACGATGCTGAGTAAAGAGAGAGAGAGAACAAGTAGACAGAAATAAACAGATTAGAAGAAATATAAACGTTTTCAACAACTTCCGTGTTTTGACATTCTGGGTTACATAGATTACGAATATACAGTGGGGCAAAAAAAGTCTTTAGTCAGCCACCAATTGTGCAAGTTCTCCCACTTAAAAAGATGGAGAGAGGCCTGTAATTTCCATCATAGGTACACTTCAACTATGACAGACAAAAAGAAAAAAAAATCCAGAAAATCACATTGTAGGATTTTTAATGAATTTGCTCACCTACAAACAAGCAAGATTTCTGGCTCTCACAGACCTGTAACTTCTTCTTTAAGAGGCTCCTCTGTCCTCCACTTGTTACCTGTATTAATGGCACCTGTTTGAACTTGTTATCAGTATTAAAGACACCTGTCCACAACCTCAAACAGTCACACTCCAAACTCCACTATGGCCAAGACCAAAGAGCTGTCAAAGGACACCAGAAACAAAATTGTAGACCTGCACGAGGCTGGGAAGACTGAATCTGCAATAGGTAAGCAGCTTGGTTTGAAAAAAATCAACTGTGGGAGCAATTATTAGGAAATGGAAGACATACAAGACCACTGATAATCTCCCTCGATCTGGGGCTCCATGTAAGATCTCACTCCATGGGGTCAAAATGATCACAAGAACGGTGAGCAAAAATCCCAGAACCACACGGGGGGACCTAGTGAATGTCCTGCAGAGGGCTGGGACCAAAGTAACAAAGCCTACCATCAGTAACACACTACGCCGCCAGGGACTCAAATCCTGCAGTGCCAGACGTGTCCCCATGCTTAAGCCAGTACATGTCCAGGCCCGTCTGAAGTTTGCTAGAGAGCATTTGGATGATCCAGAAGAAGATTGGGAGAATGTCAGATGAAACCAAAATAGAACTTTTTGGTAAAAACTGAACTCGTTGTGTTTGGAGGACAAAGAATGCTGAGTTGCATCCAAAGAACACCATACCTACTGTGAAGCATGGGGGCGGAAACATCATCCTTTGGGGCTGTTTTTCTGCAAAGGGACTAGGACGACTGATCCGTGTAAAGGAAAGAATGAATGGGGCCATGTATCGTGAGAGTTTGAGTGAAAACCTCCTTCCATCAGCAAGGGTATTGAAGATGAAACGTGGCTGGGTCTTTCAGCATGACAATGCTCCCAAACACACCGCCCAGGCAATGAAGGAGTGGCTTTGTAAGAAGCATTTCAAGGTCCTGGAGTGACCTAGCCAGTCTCCAGATCTCAACCCCATAGAAAATCTTTGGAGGGAGTTGAAAGTCCGTGTTGCCCAGCAACAGCTCCAAAACATCATTGGTCTAGAGATCTGCATGGAGGACTGGGCCAAAATACCAGCAACAGTATGTGAAAACCTTGTGAAGACTTACAGAAAACGTTTGACCTCTGTCATTGCCAACAAAGGGTATATAACAAAGTATTGAGAAACTTTTGTTATTGACCAAATACTTATTTTCCACCATAATTTGCAAATAAATTCATTAAAAATCCTACAATTTTCTGGATTTTCTTCTCTCATTTTGTCTGTCATAGTTGAAGTGTACCTATGATTAAAATTACAGGCCTCTCTCATCTTTTTAAGTAGGAGAACTTGCACAATTGATGACTGACAAAATCATTTTTTGCCCAATTGGAAATATGGAGGGGGGTTCCCCTTTTCATGCACTTTTCTCTCTAAGCGTATTTATTCAGACCTCGAATTTAAGCATGAGAATAACAAGCATGCTATTCATCAGGTATTCGTTTCGGGTCGAGATCAAATAAATGCAGATGTAGCGAAGGAGTGTCTACACCGTATTCTGACCTGGATGAAATCATGAACCGAGGTCGAGCGAACCTGCTTGTTCTTGTGGAAAAAGCATTTGCTTCCTTACTATGATTAGAAATACACATAGAAATGGTTTTAGATGATGAAACCAGTCATATGGGAAGCAAACTGAAAATCATATCAACATGACGTATTGCCGGCCCCTTTTCCACAGTGAAGCAGGCTATAAATAGCTGTGCCGTTATTCAGAATTGTAAGCGTATGCCCTCATAATTCATAGGGATTCAATTTGGAGACTCAAGCTATAGGCTTCTGTAGCGACGAACCTGCCGAGTTGATTTATGAAAGCACTTTAGAATGTTTTAATTATATGCCCGGCCTTTTCTCATTTTTATTTGACCATTTGTGTCAAGTTAAATATTAGCCACTATCGGGAGCCATCTGTACCTAGCTATCTTCCTCGAGGACCAGAGTTCTGCACCAGAACTGAACTGTCTCCTAGGGTTCTCTCTCAATCTCCCTTTCCCATGGGAAACCACCATATATGGCTGCCTGGTCGTCACTTTTGACTCTTGATATTCTAACTTAATAAAAAGCATATTTGCTACCACAGAATACAGTCCAATTGAAGAAAAAACTAAGCAGCAGGACAGTGGCCCTCCAGCACTGCACTACCAGTTCAGATTGTTATATTTCTATGCCACCCAGTTCTACCTATGCTATATCTACACTCCCCTCCGTATGCATTTGGAAAGTGAAGCTAAAACTTTCAATTTGGCTCTATAATCCACCATTTTGGATTGAAGATCAAATGTTTCATATGAGGCGACAGTACTTGAGGGTATTTTCATACCTGTTTTACTGTTAATAAATGAAAGCACTTTATATAGTTCGCCCATTTTAAGTATTCAGAAGTATTTGGACAAATTCACCTATAGAGTATTAAAGTAGTCAAAACTTCAGTATTTGGTCCTATATTCCTAGCACGAAATGACTAGATCAAGTGTGTGACTCTACAAACTTGCTGGATGCATTTGCAGTTTGTTTCGGTTGTGTTGTGTTTTGCCCAATAGGAACTGAACGGTGAATGCAACAAAAGATGCTAAATTCTCATCATTACCAATAATGGGATATTACCATTTAAAGGAGGGGGGGGGGGGGGGTATTTTTGTCCCTCTAACTTTCTCATTTTTTATCATTCACAATTCATTCATGATTATCCAGAATCATGGTAGAATCCACACTAATGTAGACGTGTTACTTACAATCAAAGTGACAAAAATGACATTATTCACCATTCACTTCCTATTGGGCAAAACACAATCCGAAACAACCAAAACAAGCTGTAAATGCGTCCAACAATTTTGTAGAGTCACAAGTTTGATGTAGTCACTGGGTGTGTTCGAGCAGTAAGTCTAACGAAGACGACTGGACGAAATTCGGCGAGGGAAATGGGGAGAGGTGCATCTGTGATCGCCGAAAGTCGGACACTCGAGTGGTTTTCCGACAGCATGGCTCAGATCAGCATAGCTGCTACTGTTTATAAAACTTTTCTATACCCCCATATCACACACTCAAACAACAAATATAACGTGTACAATTAATTCATTCGATTTCAAATATACATTTCATTTGTATACCCTGTAGCTTTAGAATCAAGGCAAAGTTGGTTCTGGTTTCAGTCACTTCTTTGGCCACGTTCGCAGCCTCCCACAATGCAGGTGATGGCTGCATGGTGCAGTTGTTGAAAAGTGACTTGAAGGTGACTTCATCAAAAACTACATTACATAAATCTTGTGATTAAAGGTCAAGTTCACGCAGTCGACATGTGATACAATTTTTATACCCATAAGGCAACACACTTTGAAAGACAGTGACCAACGACGGTCACCGTCTTGACAAAAGTGATCCGCTCGAACGCAACCATTGTAGGCCAGGAAAATAGGACCAAATACTTTTAACCCACTAGAAGTGACTTTGTCCAAATACTTATGACTTCTTCCAATTGGGGGACTAAGTACATAAAGTGCTTTAATTTCTAAATGGTAAAATAGATGTGTATGAAAATACAATAAAATAAAAGTGGACATTCTGTACTGTCGCCTCGTATGGCACATTTGATCTCAAATCCAAAATGGTAGAGAGTACAGAGCCGTATGGCACATTTGATCTCAAATCCAAAATGGTAGAGAGTACAGAGCCGTATGGCAGAGACTACAGAGCCGTATGGTAGAGTACAGAGCCGTATGGTAGAGAGTACAGAGCCGTATGGTAGAGAGTACAGAGCCGTATGGTAGAGAGTACAGAGCCGTATGGTAGAGAGTACAGAGCCGTATGGTAGAGAGTACAGAGCCGTATGGTAGAGAGTACAGAGCCGTATGGTAGAGAGTACTGAGCCGTATGGTAGAGAGTACAGAGCCGTATGGTAGAGAGTACAGAGCCGTAGTATGGTAGAGAGTACAGAGCCGTAGTATGGTAGAGAGTACAGAGCCGTATGGTAGAGAGTACAGAGCCATAGTATGGTAGAGAGTACAGAGCCATAGTATGGTAGAGAGTACAGAGCCGTATGGTAGAGAGTACAGAGCCGTATGGCAGAGAGTACAGAGCCGTATGGCAGAGAGTACAGAGCCGTATGGTAGAGAGTACAGAGCCGTATGGTAGAGAGTACAGAGCCGTATGGTAGAGAGTACAGAGCCGTATGGTAGAGAGTACTGAGCCGTATGGTAGAGAGTACAGAGCCGTAGTATGGTAGAGAGTACAGAGCCGTAGTATGGTAGAGAGTACAGAGCCGTATGGTAGAGAGTACAGAGCCGTAGTATGGTAGAGAGTACAGAGCCGTAGTATGGTAGAGAGTACAGAGCCGTATGGTAGAGAGTACAGAGCCATAGTATGGTAGAGAGTACAGAGCCGTATGGTAGAGAGTACAGAGCCGTATGGCAGAGAGTACAGAGCCGTATGGCAGAGAGTACAGAGCCGTATGGTAGAGAGTACAGAGCCGTATGGTAGAGAGTACAGAGCCGTATGGTAGAGAGTACAGAGCCGTATGGTAGAGAGTACAGAGCCGTATGGTAGAGAGTACAGAGCCGTATGGTAGAGAGTACAGAGCCGTATGGTAGAGAGTACAGAGCCGTATGGTAGAGAGTACAGAGCCGTATGGTAGAGTACAGAGCCGTATGGTAGAGAGTACAGAGCCGTATGGTAGAGAGTACAGAGCCGTATGGTAGAGAGTACAGAGCCGTATGGTAGAGAGTACAGAGCCGTATGGTAGAGAGTACAGAGCCGTATGGTAGAGAGTACAGAGCCGTATGGCAGAGAGTACAGAGCCGTATGGCAGAGAGTACTGTCCAAAAACATACGGAGGGGAGGTCAAGTCACAACCACTCAAGCATCTGGATTACACAAGACGAAGGTCATAGCGGATACTTACTGCTATAGTAACCACTGTTCTATCAGCGAAGGCAGTCATCACCACCTTCTGTAAGATGCTTTCCTGTGGGCACAAACACGAAGTCAGAAGACGACTAGGAAACGTTTACAACATAATAGACTTACAGCCGTGACTCTTACGCACAGGGTTCACTGTACTTACAACAACAACAGAAAAGTCAAATAGTTTGGGCCTTCACTATTTCATTAAAACAGGTTCTATATTACGTCGTGTGTGTTAAACACAAGTACTACCGGCGAGTTCACATGATTATTAGAGTCAAGAGTTAGAGGCTCACTGTCGGTTTAATGATTCCCTAGTTAACATTATCAACAGCAGAATTTCCACTGAAACCTATCTCCCATTTAAGATATGCTCCATTTCCCCAGGGTTATCGCTGCGTTACTGTGAGCCAGTGTAGGCCTGTCACTGTGACAGGCAATTTAAGTGTGTGTGCGTGAATGTGCTTGCGTACGTGTGTGTGTGTGCAGCCAGCGTGCTGCAGTGAAAGGAACCTATTTTGGAAGCCCCATTACCTCCCTCCCACTGATTCCCCTCAGGTTCTCTTATACTCCCACCCCCTTTAAATGCATACCTCTATTCTCCCCGTTCATCTTTAGAATCAATTACTTTATCCTCTCGTTGTCACTCAACATCTCTCCTCCTCCCCCTTTGCCGTTCACCCACCCACAGCCTCCTCCACTCGCACTCTCTCCTCCCAACTCATCCTCTGCCTTCCCATTCCACCTCATCTCGTCCTTTTGCCAACCTGCCACACACACACACACGTCTCACCGTGGCCATGTCTATAGAGGCTGTGGCTTCGTCCATGATGAGGATGCTAGACTTCCTGACGAAGGCTCTGGCCAGACAGAAGAGCTGTCTCTGGCCCTGGCTGAAGTTCTCCCCTCCCTCTGTCACTGTGGCGTCTGCAACACAACAAATATTATCGCCATAATACTAGACTTACTGCACGATACATATCTTTAGCCCGAGAGAACATTTGTATTGCAATGACATGAGGTGACCTACAAAACATCACAGAAATATCGGTAGACTTGTGCTCGATTTGTCAAATTAATTGACCTTTTTTCTGGCTGGCCAATGATAAATATCAAATCAAACATTTAGCAACATTCCGTCTCTACATCTCTCTGTCACTGTCCAGTGTGCATAACCACACACACACACACACACACACACACACACACACACACACACACACACACACACACATTCTGATATTTCTTGTTTCTTTTTCCTTGGGTTCCCTTGTGAATTAGGATTGTACTGCTGGATGTAGGAACACAAGCAAGCATTTCGCTGCACCTGCTTTAACCACTGCTAATCTGGCTACGCGACAAATCCACTCTGATTTGACACACTTTCTCCGTCGTAACTTGAGTACATCATGTGCGATAATTTCCTGCAGCCATTAGTCAGCGACAGCAGAAAGAGAGTGAGAGAGAGAGTCTAAAGTTTGGAGCTAGCTGCCCTAACATCTTACAGCCACGATACAGAATGTACTCTAGGCTAGAGCTAGCTGACACATCCAACTGATCAGACAATGGGTGAGAGGAACGAGAGATTGGTCAAGGAACCACTGCTCTCAAACCACCTTCATCTATCTTAACCAACCAGCAGGGTTGATCTGGGGTCAAGTCAGAGCGGTTGCTGCACTGATATACTGCTTTCCAAATCACACAGTATATAATGTTGTTGAGACTGATACATCTAAATCTCGTTAGGCTTCAGCTCTCAGCTCATATCTCTGAACGAGCTACGGTAGAACTTCAGAGCACGCACACTTACCCAGTCCTCCTGGTAGGGTCTTGACTACAGGTTTTAGCTGAGCGATGTCCAGAGCCTCCCACAGCATGTCATCAGTAGCCTTCATCTCTGGGTCCAGGTTAAACCTGATGATCACACACACACACACTGACAGAGTTATACACTCAGCGACAACAAAAAGGTTCTTGAGGGGTTCTTTGTCAGAGGTGAGGGTGATGTGTAAGCCTTTTTTGGGGCATATCAGGAAGTGGGTTTCAACTGCTGTGATGGTTGTGAAGAACCATCCTGTTCTTTCCCTCTCTACCACGATTTCCTTTATTCCATGAAATGCTACACTTAAAAAGGTACTGCAATTTTACGCCACACTACAGGCAACTGGTTGCAGTGAAAGTACGGTAAACAACAACCAGTTACTGAATGTTGTGTATTTGGGGCGGCAGGTAGCCTAGTGGTTAGAGCGTTGGGGACAAGTAACCCAACTGTCGTTCGGTTACAAGGGGCAAGTTAACCCACTGTTCCTAGGGCGTCATTGAAAATAAGAATTTGTTCTTAACTGACTTGCCTAGTTAAATAAAAGGTCCAATTAAAAAATGTGTGCCAACTGTCAATGGAAGGGTTGTACCACTTTAAGTGGTTGACATTTTAACAATGTCAGTTCTGCGATTATTGTAAGAGCATGTGACAATAAAGAGCTGCACTGTGAAGAGGTTACTGTGCATTACATCACCGTAACTTAATGGCAGTTAGTTTATGCAAAATTTGCAGCTACTTCCATGAAACTAACTGGCAACCAGTTATTTGAATATCCAGTAACTGCTAGTAACTTAGTTACAACTAGCTGCCAGTACCATCCTGTACTTTCATTGAACTTTTCTGATTACGAGCTAGCTTAACATTAGTTGACAACTACTAAGTTTTTTTTGTGGTGAGCACACATCTTGGTTGACAGCAAACTGACTTTCCTGTCACACCATCTGGTCAGTGAGCATGACATAGATCAGCACATTAAATTAATGTGAAATTTACAATAACTACTTGCAGCCAGCTGACAGTACATTTTTGCAAAATAAATATGAACTTCCTGGCAGTGAATACAAATCCAATGCAACACATTACTGAGTACCACGCTATATATTTTCAAGCATAGTTGTGGCTGCGTCATGTTATGGGTATGCTTGTAATCATTAAGGACTGGGGAGTTTTTCAGGATAAAAAATAAACTGAATGGACATAAGCACAGGCAAAATCCTAGAGAAGAGGCTGATTCAGTCTGCTCTCCACCAGACACTGGGAGATTCACCTTTCAGCAGGACAATAACCTAAAACACAAAGCCAAAATCTACACTGTAGTTGCTTATCAAGAAGAAAGTGAATGTTCCTGAGTGGACAAGTTACAGTTTTGACTTAAATCTACTTGAAATTTCAAAAGAATAATGGGCAAATGTTGCAGTCCTGGTGTGGAAAGCTCTTAGAGACTTACCCAGAAAGACTCACAGCTGTAGTCGTTGCCAAAGTTGCTTCTACAAAGTATTGACTCAGGGGTGTGAATACTTATGTAAATGAGATATTTCTGTATTTCATTTTCGATACATTTGCAAAAATGTCTAAAAATATGTTTTCACTTTTTCATTATTGGGGTATTGTGTGTAGACAGATGAGACAAACAAAATAATTGAATCCATTTTGAATTCAGGCTGTAACACAACAAAATGGGGAATAAGTCAAGCGGGAAGAATACTTTCTGAAGGCACTGTACTAACACTGTAACTGTAGAACCTGTCATTGGTTCTACCTGGAACCAGAGGGTTCTTCATGAGAGGGTTCTAAATGGAAGTGTTTTGGCAAGTGTCCCATTCCACTCATTCCAGGTTCTGTGGGTATTTTCTCCTCCCTTGCACTTGATTGATGAATTATGGTCACTAATTAGTATGGAACTCCCCACACCTGGTGGTTTAGGTCTTAATTGAAAGTAAAAAACTAAAACCTGCAGATACTTGGCTCTCCATGGAATGAGTTTAACACCCCTATCCTACAGGGACAAAATGAATAACCTTTTTTGGTACAAACTAGCACCTTGTATTTTGCGTTTTTTGGTACAAACTAGCACCTTGTATTTTGAGAGTGTATGATTGGACAAGTAGTACTATCTCATAGCAGGACATTATACAGTATAACCTATAGGTATACTTCAAATCAGTAGTAGTACTATCTCATAGCAGGACATTATACAGTATAACCTATAGGAATACTTCAAATCAGTAGTAGTACTATCTCATAGCAGGACATTATACAGTATAACCTATAGGTATACTTCAAATCAGTAGTAGTACTATCTCATAGCAGGACATTATACAGTATAACCTATAGGTATACTTCAAATCACACTCATGTGCAATGTCAAACAAGTATACATTATTTACTGTACATGCCTCACAAGGATGTTTTAATCATTTTATCCCATTCATTAAAAAAATCCTATTCTTTTCTGTTGTCTGATTGTGTCATTTTGGGCTTCTCCTGAATTTGCTTGATAGGGTGACAGTACTGCAGCACCCAACCCTAAATGATTCACTTTCTGTTTAGCCTGGTGCAAGACTTTTGAGCGGTCCAAAAATAAAGCACTACAGTTGAGTTTTTCCGAGGGGCATCCTGCTCTCAAACACTTCCTAAGATAACTGTGATTGAAGTTGTCCAATTGACCCAGATACAAGTGAGAGTAGCTTCTCATTTCCTCTCCTGAAACGACTCACACTAGGCAGTGTTTTTACAGGAGCACAACACAAGGTGGTTTAAAACCTCAATACATTAGGCTCAACTACCTGTTCGTCTCAAGGTTCTTCACTCTTGGGGATGCAGGCTTTTGTTCCAGCCCAGCCATAGACCTCACACACACCTGAATCAGCTAATCAAGGTTTTGATTATGAGTTGATCGGTTGAATTATTTGTAATGGTGCTAGCCACACTGAAGACAATGTGGCCCTCCAGAGCCAAGACCTCTGATCTAGATGGAACCGTAGGTAGTGTGAGGATTCTCTTACCGGATGGTTCCGCTGAATAAGATGGGGTCCTGGAGGATGATGGAGAATCGAGACCTCAGGGTCTGCAGAGGCAGCTTGGCGATGTCAATGTCATCTATGATGATACGCCCTGTTGGGAGAGTCGATCAGCTATGTTGGATTGACCCAGTCAAGCACAGGAGCTTATCGGGAACTTTAGTTTTAGAGTCGTAACAGTAGGCAGTGTTTACCCTCGAACATGTCGACCATGCGAAAGAAGGCCAGGGAGAAGGAAGACTTCCCACTTCCTGTCCTGCCACAGATCCCCACCTGGAAACCACAGGAAGTCTGTTTCATCTTCATCGCCACGACACAAGTCTACAGTCTAAATTCTCGACTCCCTTCCTTCCAATTAGCTCTATGATACCTTCTGCCCAGGGCTGATGTGTGCGTTGACTTGTTTGAGGACAGGTTTCAGGGTGGTGTCGTAACGCACACTCAGGTTCTCAATCTGAATCTCCCCCTGCTGTGGCCAGCCATCCGGCACCTGAGATGCAGCTAGAGGGAGAGAGGGGGAGAGATAGGAGAGAGAGAGAGGGAGAGAGATAGGAGAGAGAGAGAGGGAGAGAGCGAGGAAAAGCAGAAGAGATAACTGCTCTGTGGCGACTAGGTACGGTGAGGTTGGGATGTCCAATGTTCCACAGGAGTAATCCTTTACTCCAGGACTTGAGCATACCTGGGATATACTGTAGGCAGTGGTTCAATTGAGCCAGCGCTACCCAGTTTGGGCTGGAGCGAGGGTTAGGTTTAGACTTAAGGGTTCAGGTCAGCGCATGATTAGGGTTAGGGTTGTACCGGGATGTGGATAGGAAACTAGGGTTAGCGTAAGGGTTGGGGCTGGACCTAAGAGGTACTCACTGAGCAGTCCTTCATAGTTCTCAGGCTCAGTCTGCAGCAGACCATTTATTCTCTTGACTGAACCCAGCTGAACCTCCATGTCTGCCAGGTTACGAACCATCCAGTTCAGGTAGTTGGACACCTGGGACACAGAGACACAGTCCGATCAGACAACCTCGTTATGGACCTGCAGAGAGACAGGTACTGTAACGAAGGTGGAGACATCACTAAATTCGGGGCTTGACCTCAGTCCTTTCATCAAGAAATGTGACTATATTAGAGATTAGACCTCACACACACACACTCACACACACAAAAACCAGAACGGTCCTCACCATGAGTGCATAGGTGAGTCCTAGTCCTACCAGGCCAGTGGAGAGGTGGTTATACAGAGAGTTAGAGATGGAGGCCACAGCTGCTATCAGAACCACACAGGCACCTATGTACTCCTACAGTATAGAGAAACAGCATAATAGTGAACGTACAGACACTTATATACTCCATGGAGAGAAAACAAACCGTTAACACACAGGTACCCATTTAGTGCCATAGAAATAAAAACACTGATCAGAATTCCCATAGAGGAAACAGTCACCCAAATCCATATCATCCTGTCATACTCAGAATTCCCATAGAGGAAACAGTCACCCAAATCCATATCATCCTGTCATACTCAGAATTCCCATAGAGGAAACAGTCACCCAATAAAATGTGAGAAAACATGGAACAACTTGATCAGCCATACAAGAGTAGACTATAGTATAGAGTAGAGCTCATTACCATGCGGACCTCTAGCCAGCGATTGGCTGCTGTGAGAAAGAGGGAGGCGATGTTGTTGGCATCAGTGAACTCCAGTAACCTCTGTCTGAACTTGGGCTCGTACCTGGGAGGAGAGAACCATTGAGTAATATGTATAAGTGGCGAAACACACAAACTCCTAGCTGTTGCTGTAAAAATGGATTAGTTAAAAAAAATCTTTACTTGAAGGCCCGGATGGTGGTGAGGCCCTCCACTGTCTCTGAGAAGTGGGACAGGAGAGGGAGCTGGGTACTATCCTCCAACTGCTGGAGGTCCCTGACCAGGGAAAGAAAGAAAGAGAGAGCAGATGGAGAGAGGGAGAGAGAGAGAGCAGATGGAAGAGGGAGAAAGAGAGAGCAGATGGAGAGAGGGAGAAAGAGAGAGCAGATGGAGAGAGGGAGAGAGAGAGCAGATGGAGAGAGGGAGAGAGAGAGAGCAGATGGAGAGAGAGAGAGAGAGAGCAGATGGAGAGAGGGAGAGAGAGAGAGAGAGAGAGCAGATGGAGAGAGGGAGAGAGAGAGAGCAGATGGAGAGAGGGAGAGAGAGAGAGAGAGAGAGAGAGAGAGAGAGAGAGAGAGCAGATGGAGAGAGGGAGAGAGAGAGAGCAGATGGAGAGAGAGAGAGCAGATGGAGAGAGGGAGAGAGAGAGGGCAGATGGAGAGAGAGAGAGCAGATGGAGAGAGGGAGAGAGAGAGAGCAGATGGAGAGAGAGAGAGCAGATGGAGAGAGGGAGAGAGAGAGAGCAGATGGAGGGAGAGAGAGAGCAGATGTAGAGAGGGAGAGAGAGAGCAGATGTAGAGAGGGAGAGAGAGAGCAGATGGAGAGAGGGAGAGAGAGAAGCAGATGGAGAGAGGGAGAGAGAGAGAGCAGATGGAGAGAGGGAGAGAGAGAGAGCAGATGGAGAGAGGGAGAGGAGAGAGCAGATGGAGAGAGGGAGAGAGAGAGCAGATGGAGAGAGGAGAGAGAGAGAGCAGATGGAGAGAGGGAGAGAGAGAGAGCAGATGGAGAGAGGGAGAGAGAGAGAGCAGATGGAGAGAGGGAGAGAGAGAGAGAGCAGATGGAGAGAGGGAGAGAGAGAGAGCAGATGGAGAGAGGGAGAGAGAGAGAGCAGATGGAGAGAGGGAGAGAGAGAGAGCAGATGGAGAGAGGGAGAGAGAGAGAGCAGATGGAGAGAGGGAGAGAGAGAGAGCAGATGGAGAGAGGGAGGAGAGAGAGAGAGAGCAGATGGAGAGAGGGAGAGAGAGAGAGAGAGAGCAGATGGAGAGAGGGAGAGAGAGAGCAGATGGAGAGAGGGAGAGAGAGAGCAGATGGAGAGAGGGAGAGCAGATGGAGAGAGGGAGAGAGAGAGCAGATGGAGAGAGGGAGAGAGAGAGCAGATGGAGAGAGGGAGAGAGAGAGCAGATGGAGAGAGAGAGAGCAGATGGAAAGAGGGAGAGAGAGAGCAGATGGAGAGAGGGAGAGAGAGAGCAGATGGAGAGAGGGAGAGAGAGAGCAGATGGAGAGAGCGAGAGAGAGAGCAGATGGAGAGAGCGAGAGAGCAGATGGAGAGAGCGAGAGAGCAGATGGAGAGAGGGAGAGAGAGAGCAGATGGAGAGAGGGAGAGAGAGAGCAGATGGAGAGAGGGAGAGAGAGAGCAGATGGAGAGAGGGAGAGAGAGAGAGCAGATGGAGAGAGGGAGAGAGAGAGAGCAGATGGAGAGAGGGAGAGAGAGAGCAGATGGAGAGAGAGAGCAGATGGAGAGAGGGAGAGAGAGAGCAGATGGAGAGAGGGAGAGCAGATGGAGAGAGGGAGAGAGGGAGAGAGAGAGCAGATGGAGAGAGAGAGAGAGAGCAGATGGAGAGAGAGAGAGAGCAGATGGAGAGAGGGAGAGCAGATGGAGAGAGGGAGAGAGAGAGAGCAGATGGAGAGAGGGAGAGAGAGAGCAGATGGAGAGAGGGAGAGAGAGAGGCAGATGGAGAGAGAGAGAGCAGATGGAAAGAGGGAGAGAGAGAGCAGATGGAGAGAGGGAGAGAGAGAGCAGATGGAGAGAGGGAGAGAGAGAGCAGATGGAGAGAGGGAGAGAGAGAGCAGATGGAGTGAGGGAGAGAGAGAGCAGATGGAGAGAGGAGAGAGAGAGCAGATGGAGAGAGGGAGAGAGAGAGCAGATGGAGAGAGGGAGAGAGAGCAGATGGAGAGAGGGAGAGAGAGAGAGCAGATGGAGAGAGAGAGAGAGCAGATGGAGAGAGGGAGAGAGAGAGCAGATGGAGAGAGGGAGAGAGAGAGCAGATGGAGAGAGGGAGAGAGAGAGCAGATGGAGAGAGGGAGAGAGAGAGCAGATGGAGAGAGGGAGAGAGAGAGCAGATGGAGAGAGGGAGAGAGAGAGCAGATGGAGAGAGGGAGAGAGAGAGCAGATGGAGAGAGGGAGAGAGAGAGAGCAGATGGAGAGAGGGAGAAGAGAGCAGATGGAGAGAGGGAGAGAGAGCAGATGGAGAGAGGGAGAGAGAGAGAGTAGATGGAGAGAGGGAGAGAGAGAGCAGATGGAGAGAGAGAGAGAGAGAGAGCAGATGGAGAGAGGGAGAGAGAGAGCAGATGGAGAGAGGGAGAGAGAGAGCAGATGGAGAGAGGGAGAGCAGATGGAGAGAGGGAGAGAGAGAGCAGATGGAGAGAGGGAGAGCAGATGGAGAGAGAGAGAGAGCAGATGGAGAGAGGGAGAGAGAGAGCAGATGGAGAGAGGGAGAGAGAGAGAGCAGATGGAGAGAGGGAGAGAGATAGCAGATGGAGAGAGGGAGAGAGAGAGAGCAGATGGAAAGAGGGAGAGAGAGAGCAGATGGAGAGAGGGAGAGAGAGAGCAGATGGAAAGAGGGAGAGAGAGAGCAGATGGAGAGAGGGAGAGAGAGAGCAGATGGAGAGAGGGAGAGAGAGAGCAGATGGAGAGAGGGAGAGAGCAGATGGAGAGAGGAGAGAGGAGAGAGAGAGCAGATGGAGAGAGGGAGAGAGAGAGCAGATGGAGAGAGGAGAGAGAGAGCAGATGGAGAGAGGGAGAGCAGATGGAGAGAGAGAGAGAGCAGATGGAGAGAGGGAGAGAGAGAGCAGATGGAGAGAGGGAGAGAGAGAGAGCAGATGGAGAGAGGGAGAGAGATAGCAGATGGAGAGAGGGAGAGAGAGAGAGCAGATGGAAAGAGGGAGAGAGAGAGCAGATGGAGAGAGGGAGAGAGAGAGCAGATGGAAAGAGGGAGAGAGAGAGCAGATGGAGAGAGGGAGAGAGAGAGCAGATGGAGAGAGGGAGAGAGAGAGCAGATGGAGAGAGGGAGAGAGCAGATGGAGAGAGGGAGAGAGAGAGCAGATGGAGAGAGGGAGAGAGAGAGCAGATGGAGAGAGGGAGAGAGAGAGCAGATGGAGATAGGGAGAGAGAGAGCAGATGGAGAGAGGGAGAGAGAGAGCAGATGGAGAGAGGGAGAGAGAGATACAAGATAAATAAACAGACAAAGGGGGGATATACTGTAACTACTGAATACACAGCAGCAAAACAAGTGACAAAATCCCAAACCAAGGGCTCACCTAGAAGCGACCCGGAAGTACTTCTGTATGAAGTAGCAGGCGATGGCCAGAGGCACCAGAGCAATGAGGAACACAGGGGTCACGTAGGAAATGACCCCCAGGGCCGACACACACAGCAGGGTGGAGCGACTCAGACACTCCAGGGTGGCAGGGATGTGCTGGGGACACAACCACCAATGAAACATTACATTACTACCATCTACCAGGAAAAGCAAGCAAAGGGTTCAGAGGCCGAAGCTACGGCCACAGCCATGAAGACAAATAGGAATTTGAAAGCTCCAAGGCAGTATGGTGGTGGCTATTGCCACTGTTAACACACAGAGAACGGTGGTGCTGAAATACCTGGTCTATGGTGTTGGTGTCAGAGGAGAACCTGTTGAGGATGCTGCCCAGGGGAGTGGTCTCAAACAGCCTGGAGGAGACAACCACATACTGTAGATACACCTAAGAGTTATATTTACAGTAGATTATTATACCTGAAAGGTACAGTTGAAGTCGGAAGTTTACATACACTTAGGTTGGAGTCATTAACACTCCACAAATGTCTTGTTAACAAACTATAGTTTTGGCAAGTCGGTTAGGACATCTACTTTGTCTACATCATTTGAGTCAATTGGAGGTGTACCTGTGGATATTTTTCAAGGCCTGCCTTCAAATTCAGTGCCTCTTTGCTTGACATCATGGGAAACTCAAAAGATATCAACCAAGACTTCAGAAAATAAATTGTAGACCTCAGCAAGTCTGGTTCATCCTTGGGAGCAATTTTCAAACGCCTGAAGGTACCACGTTCATCTGTACAAACAATAGTACGCAAGTATAAACACTATGGGACCACGCAGCCGTCATACTGCTCAGGAAGGAGACGCGTTCTGTCTCCTAGAGATGAACATACTTTGGTGCGAAAAGTGCAAATCAATCCCAGAACAACAGCAAAGGACCTTGTGAAGATGCTGGAGGAAACAGGTACAAAAGTATCTATATCCACAGTAAAACAAGTCCTATATCGACATAACCTGAAATGCTGCTCAGCAAGGAAGAAGCCACTGCTCTAAAACCGCCATAAAAAAGACAGACTACGGTTTGCAACTGCACATGGGGACAAAGATCGTACATTTTGGAGAAATGTCCTCTGGTCTGATGAAACAAAAATAGAACTGTTTGGCCATAATGACCATCGTTATGTTTGGAGGAAAAAGGAGGAGGCTTGCAAGCCGAAGATCACCATCCCAACCGTGAAGCACGGGGGTGGCAGCATCATGTTGTGGGGGTGCTTTGCTGCAGGAGGGACTGGTGCACTTCACAAAATAGATGGCATCATGAGGGAGGAAAATTATGGGGATAAAATTCACCCAACTTATTGTGGGAAGCTTGTGGAAGGCTACCCAAAACATTTGAGCCAAGTTGAACAATTTAAAGGCAATGCTACCATATACTAATTGAGTGTATGTAAACTTCTGACCCACTGGGAATGTGATGAAAGAAATAAAAGCTGAAATAAATAATTGTCTCTGCTAATATTCTGACATTTCACATTCTTAAAATAAAGTGGTGATACTAACTGACCCAAAACAGGGAATTTTTACGAGGATTAAATGTCAGGAATTGTGAAAAAAGAGTTTAAATACATTTGGCGAAGGTGTATGTAAACTTCCAACTTCAACTGTATGTTTTAAAGCTCATCACCTTGAGTAGAAAAAGCTGATGTCACATCAGCTGATGTTTCTGTTACAAATTCTATTCCTCTGAGGATTTTGAAGACAATGTAAAGTAACTTCTTCACCTCATCTAAAACGGTTCGGTACAGAGTAGAGTTTGTTCGTTCGCGAACGAGTGGCTCTTTTTGAACAGATCTTTTTTGGTGAGGGTCGGGAACCCTAATTGCATCGGTGAAAGAGCCGTTCATTTGGCTCACAAATTTGCATACTGCTACCGCTGATTTCTGAGCTCAAAACAATGTTTTTCTGCAGACAAGGTAGAAAATAATGATCTAAAAAGAAGGTGAATCCTGACTGCAGAAACCATCAGTATAATAATAATAATTTGGCCAGGTACACATTTATTTGAACATGATCTGACATGATGGTAAACTACTTTTTGGGCTTCACATTGGATATTAGCTTTTTTTTATGGTTCTAGGTTGATTTCTTTGAACGAAGAATCGTTTGGGAGCCAAATGAGCTGGATGCCCATCACTAGTACAGAAGCCCAACCACAGAGTCATTAGTTATCAGTGATCTGACACTGCGCTGGCGTTGCCGGGGTTTCAGTGTGTGGCAGGCAGATGGGCCTCTGGGTAATGGGGCGGATCACAGTGTTTACAGTGTCTCACCAAGCAACCCAAAATGATCGATCATCACACACACAGACTCACAACCTGCCATCCCTAGAGTAGTAATAGGTACCATAAAATGCACATGATGCATCAAACATACACATGAACGCACACACCGTTACCTCATAGGGGCCAGTATGATCTTGCTGAGCAGGTTGTGGTGTAGTTCTTTGGCCACTCTCAGGCCTGTCCACTCAACGGCCACAGAGGTGACCAGACACAGAACGATGCCCAGACAGCACAACACACTGAACACCGATAGGTACCACGAGTGGCTGAACCCACACTCCTAAAGGGGGTACACAGTGAGAAGAGGGTGGGTTAGAGAGCTGTGTGTGTGTGTGTGTGTGTGTCTGTGTGTGTGACATCAGGATATATGATAAACAGTAGCAGCACTGTATATGATGAATGTACGTGCGTGTAGAGTCAGTTTAAATGTGTGTGCATGTTATGTGTGTGTAAGCAAATTATGAAGGGTGTGTGTATGTAGTTTGAGCTTCATCACACTCTGGGGTCATTAGAGAACACGTCACAAACCAAAATAACATCACACCCCTTCTCTCACGGACACTCTCTCTCTCACACACACAGACAAATACTATAGTTTACTATAGAATACTACAGTACTTACTATAGAATTCTACAGTAAATTGTAGAATATTGTAGAATGCTACACTACACACTGTAGTATCCCTCAGTCATTGGTAGTACTTACTATAGAATGTTGTAGTATACTGTAAAAAATACTATAGTAAATACTAAAGTATTATCCGAGAACAAAAACACTGTAGGAAATACTACAGTTACGTCCACAAAAAACACTACAGTCCGTAAAAACACTACAGTCCGTAAAAACACTACAGTCCGTAAAAACACTACAGTCCGTAAAAACACTACAGTCCGTAAAAACACTACAGTCCGTAAAAACACTACAGTCCGTAAAAACACTACATTTAAAAAAATTGGTTATGGAAAATGTTTGTCTTTCAGTATTTCGTCGGTAGGTTTCCTCAAGCCTCTACTTCTAAATAAAACTAAAACACTATAGTAACAGTACAGTAAATACTATAGTATAAACTACAGTTATTTTACTACATGTATGTATACTACAGATAACTGTAAATACTATATTATTCATTGTAGTGTCTTTGCTGACTTAATACTACAGTGAAGTATGTACACTTAATACTACAGTGAAGTATGTACACTTAATACTACAGTGAAGTATGTACACTTACTACTACAGTGAAGTATGTACACTTAATACTACAGTGAAGTATGTACACCTAATACTACAGTGAAGTATGTACACTTAATACTACAGTGAAGTATGTACACCTAATACTACAGTGAAGTATGTACACTTAATACTACAGTGAAGTATGTACACCTAATACTACAGTGAAGTATGTACACTTAATACTACAGTGAAGTATGTACACCTAATACTACAGTGAAGTATGTACACTTAATACTACAGTGAAGTATGTACACTTAATACTACAGTGAAGTATGTACACTTAATACTACAGTGAAGTATGTACACCTAATACTACAGTGAAGTATGTACACTTAATACTACAGTGAAGTATGTA
>NC_034195.2:4316130-4418630 GCF_002021735.2 Oncorhynchus kisutch
TTTAAGAAAATAAGAGATAAGAATAACAAATAATTGAAGAGCAGCAGTAAATAACAATAGCGGGGATTTATACAGGTGGTACCGGTACAGAGTCAATGTGTCAATGTGCGGGGGGCACTGGTGTCGATGTAGGTGGAGTTATTAAAGTGACTACGAATACATAATAACAGAGAGTAGCAGCAGCATTGGGGGGGGGGGGGGGTCTAGTCTGGGTAGCAATTTGATTGGCTGTTCAGGAGTCTTAGCTGTTTAGAAGCCTCTTAGAACTAGACTTGGCGCTCCGGTACCGCTTGCCGTGCGGTAGCAGAGAGAACAGTCTATGACTAGGGTCTTCCTCCGACACCGCCTGGTATAGAGGTCCTGGATGGCAGGAAGTTTGGCCCCGGAGATGTACTGGGCCATACACACTACCCTCTGTAGTGCCTTGATGCAACCAGTCAGGCAGGATACTCTTGATGGTGCAGCTGTAAAACCTTTTGAGGATCTGAGGACCCATGCCAAATCTTTTCAGTCTCCTGAGGGGGAATAGGTTTTGTCGTGCCCTCTTCACAACTGTCTTGGTGTGCTGCTTGGACCATGTTAGTTTGTTGGTGATGTGGACACCAAAGGAACTTGACGCTCTCAACCTACTCCACTACAGCCCCGTCGATGAGAATGAGGGCTTAGGTCCTCCTTTTCATGTAGTCCACAATCATCTCCTTTGTCTTGATCACGTTGAGGGAGAGGTTGTTGTCCTGGCACCACACGGTCAGGTCTCTGAACTCCCTATAGGCTGTCTCGTCAGTGATCAGGCCTACCACTGTTGTGTCATCGGCAAACTTAATGATGGAGTTGGAGTCGTGCCTGACCGTGCTGTCATGAGTGAACAGGGTGTACAGGAGCTGAGCACGTACCCCTGAGGGGCCCCCGTGTTGAGGATCAGCGTGGTGGATGTGTTGTTACCTACTCTCACCACCTGGGGGGGCGGCCCGTCAGGAAGTCCAGGATCCAGCTGCAGAAGGAGGTGTTTAGTCCCAGGGTCCTTAGCTTAGTGATGAGCTTTGAGGGCACTACGGTATTGAACACTGAGCTGTAGTGTCAATAAATAGCTGTCTCGCATAGGTGTTCCTGTTGTCCAGGTGGGAAAGGGCAGTGTGGAGTGCAATAGAGATTGCATCATCTGTGGATCTGTTGGTGCGGTATGCAAATTGGAGTGGGACTAGGGTTTCTGGGAAAATAGTGTTGATGTGAGCAATGACAAGACTTTCAAAGGATTTCATGGCTACAGACGTGTTCTTGGCCACAGGGACTATGGTGGCCTGCTTAAAACATGTTGGTATTACAGACTCGGACAAGGAGAGGTTGAAAATGTCAGTGAAGACACTTGCCAGTCGGTCAGCGCATGCTCGCAGTACACATCCTGGTAATCCGTCTGGCCCTGTGTCCTTGTGAATGTTGAACTGTTTAAAGGTCTTTCTCACATCGGCTGTAGAGGGCGTGATCACAAAGTCTTCCGGAACAGCTGGTGCTCTCATGCATGTTTCAGTGTTATTTGCCTCGAAGCGTAGCATTGAAGTAGTTTAGCTTGTCTGATAGGTCTTAGTCCCGTATTGACGCTTTGCCTGTTTGATGGTTCGTCGGAGGGGATTTCTTATAAGCTTCCGGGTTAGAGTCCCGCTCCTTGAAAACGGCAGCTCTAGGTGTTAGCTCAGTGCGGATGTTGCCTGTAATCCATGGTTTCTGGTTAGGGTATGTACGCACAGTCACTGTGGGGACAACGTCCTCGATGCACTTATTGATAAAGCCAGTGACTGATGTGGTGAACTCCTCAATGTCATCGGAAGAATCCCTTAACATGTTCCAGTCTGTGCTAGAAAAACAGTCCTGTAGTTTAACATCTGCTTCATCTGACCACCTTTTTATAGACCGAGTCACTGGTGCTTCATGCTTTCATTTTTGCTTGTAAGCAGGAATCAGGAGGATAGAATTATGGTCAGATGAGCCAAATGGAGGGCGAGAGAGAGCTTTGTACGCATCTCTCTGTGTGGAGTAAAGGTGGTCGAGAATTTTTTCCCCCCTCTGGTTGCAGAGGGGGGAAACTGTTTCATTGCACATCCCCTCATTCACTGACAAAATGTCCGTCAATGCGGAAAACAGTCAGAGAAACGAGTCGACCTCTGGAGAGAAGCTTAGCAGGCACTGGCCTGACACAGACTATGTCAGAGACCGACACCATGAAATCCCATAACAGCATCAACAGTGTGCTCTGCTTAAGTGACACTCTGTTGGTCCAAATTTAGCACTGACGTTATGCCATGGTCCAGTTTATTACTTAACTGCATGTGATGAGACAGATTCACACAGACCACCATTTGTTTACAGTTCTAGTTTAAAGGCCCACTCCTCAACTTAAGAAAAGACAGTGATATTCATCATGAACAGGCATGAACAGTGGGTATCATTCATTTAAATGATCAAACATGTAAATATCAAAGAATGTGCCTTTAAAAGTTCATAGGATTGAAGCATTGTCGCTCCACTTCTCATGGGAACATAAACCACGCCTTCGCCTTCCCACTCCACTTCTCATTGGAAAGCTTGCAACATAAACCACGCCCTCGCCTTCCCCCTCCACTTCTCATTGCAACATAAACCACGCCCTCGCCGTCCCCCTCCACTTCTCATTGCAACATAAACCACGCCCTCGCCTTCCCCCTCCACTTCTCATGGCAACATAAACCACGCCCTCGCCTTCCCCCTCCACTTCTCATGGCAACATAAACCACGCCCTCGCCTTCCCCCTCCACTTCTCATGGCAACATAAACCACGCCCTCGCCTTCCCCCTCGGAGTATGTTGACCCAATTTACCATGACAAAATATGTTGACATCCCACTGTACTGTGACACATCAGCTAAATGCCATCAAAAGCTATGTGCTTTTTAAAAAGCCATGACTTTAGATAAGGATACAGATAAAACGCACTTAATCCTGCTGGAAAAAAGGGGTTGTAGACAGATAGATATTTAATACACAGGATAGGGTCGGGATGCGTTCCACAATCTGCTAAGTGTGCATTCTATTGCTGCCTCCTGTGGCCCCCCTACCCTCTCACATACATCCAGAAATAAACTGTGGAATTCTTAAACCTTAATTATTCACGTTGTCTGATATCTTTAGAAATGTGTTGCTTGATGCCTTCCTCCTCCCACCTCTCTCTCTCTACTGATGTCTCCTGCTCCCTCTCTCTGGGCCAGCTCTAGCACTTCAAAGAAAACTCCTAAAACTGTGTCCCAAATGGCACCTTTACACAGGGTTTAGGGTGCCATTTGGGACGCATGCCTAGCGAAATGCTTGTGTGAAACGACGCGATCTTTCGTTGAGGGATGGAGAATTGGATTTGGGGAGAGAAGGGAGAAGCGGAGGAGCTATGTGAATTTCTATGTTCTCCAACACCAGAGAGCTCGGGGGGGTTATAATGCAACTATAATAGGATGGATTAGTGCAGGCACTGCAAGAATGCAGCAAATGTTACAAAGCTCTTTTCACTGCCTGTTACATTGCGTAATGGAATGCCTGTTATTAGAAACGCTACAGTGAAACGGTGCATTGTGTTCGAATGCTTGTTGGAATGTTTTTTCCAAGGTCAGTGAATGCCTGCTAGAATGCCAGTCAGAAGGTGTATCAAAATGCCCAGTAGAATGCTACAGAGAACTAATCTGAACAAAAATATAAACGCTAAAATGTCGGTCCCATGTTTCATGAGCTGCAATAAAAGATCCCAGAAATGTTCCATATGCACAATAAAGCTTATTTCTCAAAAATGTTGTGCACAAATTTGTTTACATCCCTGTTTAGTGAGCATTTCTCCATCCGCCTGACAGGTGTGGCATATCAAGAAGATGATTAAACAGCAGGATCATTACACAGGTGCACCTTGTGCCGGGGACAACTCTAAAATGTGCAGTTTTCACGTAACACAATGCCACAGATGTCTAAAGTCTTGAGGGAGAGTGCAATTGGCATGCTGACAGCAAGGATGTCCACCAGAGCTGTTGCCAGATAATTTAATGTTAATTTCTCTACCATAAGCCACCTCCAGCATCGTTTTAGAGAATTTGGCAGTACGTCCAACCACCCTCACAACCGCAGACCACGTGTATGGCATTGTGTGGGCATGCGGTTTGCTGATGTCATCGTTGTGAACAGAGTGCCCCATGGTGGAGGTGGGGTTATGGTATGGGCAGGTAAAAGCTACGGACAACGAAGACAATTGCATTTTCTTGATGGCAATTTGAATGCACAGAGATGCCATGTCGATATCCTGAGGCCTGTTGTCGTGCCGTTCATCCGCCGCCATCCCCTCATGTTTCAGCATGATAATGCACGGCCCCCGTGTCGCAAGGATCTGTACACAATCCAGCAACTTGGCACAGCCATTTGAAGAGGAGTGGGTCAACGTTCCACAGGCCACAATCAACAGCATGATCAACTCTATGCGAAGGAGACGTGTCGCGCTGCATGAGGAAAATGGTTGTCACACTAGATACTGACTGGTTTTCTGATTTACGTCCCTACCTTTTTTGTATTAATTTAAAAAAAAAAGTTTTATAAAGGTATCTGTGACCAACAGATGCATATCTGTATTCCCAGTCATGTGAAATCCATATCTGTATTCCCAGTCATGTGAAATCCATATCTGTATTCCCAGTCATGTGAAATCCATATCTGTATTCCCAGTCATGTGAAATCCATATCTGTATTCCCAGTCATGTGAAATCCATATCTGTATTCCCAGTCATGTGAAATCCATATCTGTATTCCCAGTCATGTGAAATCCATATCTGTATTCCCAGTCATGTGAAATCCATATCTGTATTCCCAGTCATGTGAAATCCATAGATCAGGGCCTACTGAATTCATTTCAATTGACTGATTTCCATATATGAACTGTAACTCAGTAAAATCTTTGGAATAGTTGCATGTTGTGTTTATCTTTTTGTTCAGTATAGAATGCTTCAAAGTCTATGGTATAGCCAGTTGGTTTGGCCAGTTGAATTGTAATTGAAGAGTGGATTTAAAACTAACTAGGTGTGTGGACTCAGCAACCTCCCATTCTTATTAAAGAAATATGAACTTTGGACTACATGAGAACATCGTTTGTCCTCCTGCTCCTCCCAGGTCAACTTCAAACCATTTAAAAATGGTTGCTCCCTCTTGGTCAGGTCGTATTTAAAGAAGAAATGTGTTCTCAATAAAAGACTGGTTAAATAAAGGCATTTTGAGGGTAATAAAAAAAAAAAAAATTAAGCCACCGTTGCCTACAGTTCCAAACACAAAGTACTAAGAAGGCACATACACAGATAGGGCCTGTGCAGAGCACATGCCCCTTTTCCCTTCCAGTCTCCAAAGTGCCCTTTTGGGTGGTGGTATAATTTCCCCCAAAATGATATGTTTTGTTCAGAACCCACTGCCTGCAAGTCGTGGTCATGTTCGCCACCCCTCATCCCGTGTCCGTTGGCATGTTGATCTGCCCCGTATGGAGCTCTCGACACGCCCCGTGGCGCAGTTTCTCCGCTCCCAGTCTGCCCTGTACTGAGGTTGCCCGGTATCCAAACATGCTCGAGAGATGCGGTCACCGGTTAAGTGTGTGTGTAGCTACCTAGTTTAAATATCAACAGTACTGCCACAGCGGTGTAACATTTGAACAACACGGCCTACATCATTGTCAGAATTAGGTCTGGTAGGCGGATACGCGCAGCAGAGAGACAGACACAGAGGTCAATCCAGTCAAAGAAATAGAGCGAGCTGACTAGCGGGTTTACATCAACATCAATGATCAGCTGATAGCCCACCCCTTTTCTCCGGTGTAAATCATCTCTTTAGGAGGCACTGTAACTAGCTTGCTTACAATTAAGTACATTCAATACCTCATGGGACAGATCCAAAGTGGAGCATTGGGAGCAATCCTTCCGTTGGATGCCAATCAAGAAGGGCACGGGGGCATCCAGGAGATGGTGCAGGGGCACGGGCAAGATGGGCAGGTAGACGTGCTGCCACTGGAATGGAAACAGTAGGTTGGTGATGCCCTCTGCCACCGTCATCAACCGCTGGTAGTCTGGAGACAGAGAGACGCATGATGGGAAATGAACAAGTGCACACTTTTGGGTTACATTTGAAAAATGATCGAAACACAACCTAGGCAGGTGATCTTTCAGAAAATGCTGCCTGATCTTTTGGTGCTTACCCTGTGAGTAGAGCAGGACCTGGGTCTCCAGCAGCACAGAGGTGAGCAGCCTCACCATGTTCTCCACCCCCAGCAGGGAGAAGGCCTCTCCCAGTGGGTAGTCCCCGAGCGGGAGCTCCTCTGGGCCGGGCTGCTGGCACACGATAGGCCCCTGGACCCCGTGGAACTGGAGCGAACGACCGGGCGGCGGCACGGGCACCTCGTACAGGATGTTGTGGATGTAGCTCTCCAAAGGCAGTGGCGGGGCCGCTTGCGATGTCACCGTCTGGTGCAACTGGGACAGGAAGTGGTGGGCGGCGTGCAGGAAGGGGAGGGGCGTGAGGAGGCAGAGGGCCTTGGAGGCATACAGGGTGTCCCGGGCCGGCTGGAAGGAGCCCGCCGCGCAGCCCAAACAAGCCGACAGGGAGTCGGCATCCAACTCATCCAGGCTGCTCACCAGAGAGTCCATGCTGGATGTGGAGGGCGAGGAGGCGGAGGAAGATGACGAAGAGGAGGTGGAGTAGTGCTCCACATGGTGCATCTGATGAAGGGTCTGCATCGCCGTGGTGATCTGGGCACTTGTCACTGCTTCGTAGTACGTGTGCACGAAGCCATAGGAGCGCGTGCCGTCGTCCTGGGCGACCGTGAAGGAGTGGAAGTGGTGCTCGCGGCCGTCCGCCTGACTACGGAACGACAGGCCGTGCGGCATGCAGAGCTGGGGATGAGAGAGAGAGAGAGAGAGAGAGAGAGAGAGATGAAGGAGGAAGATGGAGAATGAGAGATGAAGAAAGGAGAGAGAGGGTGAGGAGAGAGATATGAAGGGAGGAAGAGAGACATGGGAAGAGGAAGGAGGTGAGGTGGGGAGAAAAAGAGCGAGAGAGAGGAGTGAGAGGATGGTGAATGGAATAGAGGTGGGAGAGATGTCGAAGGAAGAGCGAGTTGGGATGTTTTAGAGGACATAGCAGAGGAAAAAGAAAATAAAGGGGCGAGAGAGAGAGTGATAGGAGAGGAAGACGAGGTAGGGGAAGGTACAGAAAGAGTTGGCAAACAATCTCAACTGCCTTCAATAGCCTGCTCTTAAATCAAACGCAAGTGATTATGGACAGGGATTAGAGGGGTCAAATCATTCTGAAGAGCTTTCATTCTGACAAACAACATTAAAGACTAGTGGTCAAAAGGGTCCTTATTTGTGGAAAGAACCAGAGTGTGGCTCCATGAAAAGGCTCTCTATCTGCTACAAAGTACCTCAGTGTCTGTAGGGAGACTGCTCACAACAACTTTGAACTTTTCACCAAAAACAACTCAAGTTTTTTTTTATTGGTTCATCTATGTTAGTAGATTGTGTTGAGTTCCTGCCCTAACGCTTTTATCATCCAGACTTGTAGATACAAGAGTGTGCCATGAAAATAAACACTTAAAAACGGAAAATATTCTCTCATTCGCATGAAAGATAAATGCATTATGGTACCGGAGAACAAAATAAAGACGTGATGGCATTTAAGGCTCTTGCCAAACAATCAGACATTTGCCCAACCACTTTCAAATGGTTCAATTAACGCTAGTTAGCATTGCGCTAACGCTAGTTAGCCACTTCCTTCAAAACTGCACGCAGAGACATAAAAATGGTCTCCACCAGTTCATCTGCCTCTGGGGAAGGAGATGAACTATCCCAATAGTGCACAATAGTGCACAAACAACAAATGGAAAGTCCTCTATTCTGTGTAAAATATGTGCACAACAGAAGCTATACTTTCTTGTAATGAATGCATGAAATGAGGCCATTTTCAAAACAACCATCTTTCCATAAAGGGCTAAAACAGCCAAAATGACATAAAAGACAGACTTAACCTTTTGCTAAGTTCTCTAAATGTATCCTAGCCCCACTGTCTTACCATGTTGACTGCATCTCTGTTGAAGGGACTCCTGTCTGTGCTCTCAGGGTAGTGGGCCAGAACCTTGGACTTGAAGGACCTCCGTAGAGGGCTCTGCTCAAAGCTCTCACCTAGGAAAGAGAGAAAGGGGTTGAAAACGAGTGGCGGGGAAGAGAGAGAGAGAGAGGGTAGAGACAGACAGATGGAGAGAACAAGTATGTCAGCATTGCAATACTGGCACAGACAAATTCAGAGGGACAAGTGACCTTCATTCCCCGCACTGAATTCTTAATAAGGGGACAGGGCGGAGAGCAACAGTGCGGTTACCAGACAGGGTTTTATATAACTGAGACAGCAAAGCTTTTGGCCCATCATCTGATATCAGCTAAAAACTCTGTGTGTATTGAATACCTTTAATGAGCCAGAGGTGAGATGGTAGAGGGGTGAGACCAGAGATGGAAATTAAGTTAACCCGCTAGTAGAAAATGTAGAGAGATGAGACAGAGTTGGGCAACAGCAGAGAGAAGAGATAGTTGAGGGGTGAGATATCAGTGAGACAGTAGAGGTGAGAGAGAAGTGATACAATAGATTTGTGACATTACTGAGACAGTAGAGCGGTAAGGCAGTAGAGACGTGAGACCGTTAGTGAGACAACAGAGAAGTGAGACAATAGGGGTGGTTCTGCAGTGACGGGGGGAAGCCCTGCCAAGTCCAGACTTATATAACGACCAACCCTGAGGTGCCTTCAAAGCAGCTACAGTGCCCACATCCCCTCACACTGCACCATCGCCAGAAAGTCAGATAGAGGAGGAGAGAGAACAGGGGGACAGGTAGGGTTGTCCCAGTCATACTCTGAAGTATCATGGCAAGGAGACAAAACATTAAGCTGACTTTCTGTTGTCACCCAGAGTCACATTTGTTTATTTTTTTAAAGCTATATCACACAGTATTTCACATAGAGCTGGTTTGTAAAAGACCATAAAGTTCAGTCTGCTTCATGAAAATCCAGTATTGTCATGGTATTGCAATATTGGTATCGTGACAACCCTAGGGGATAGGAGGGTTGATTTGGAGAGGGAGATAAGTGAGGAAGATGAGGGGGGATTTGATTCAAGATGTTGTAGAAGCAGGAGCAATGCACAGAACGCATCCCAACGCTCTGCAGGGTGAACCTGACTGTTTACAGTACGCGGATACAAGCTGAAACTGGGTCTTGATAGCAAAGAGGATCTTTGGTTTGGCTGTCATAGTTTCAGCAAAGTGAAAGTGTTTTTTTGTTTGTGTAGCAGACTATCAAATGAAAAAAACGTACTACATTTTCTGACACACGTATGTATGTATGGTATGTGTACATGCACTGAAGGGAAGGAGAGAATTCAGTGACACACACTTCCTCTGACCTTGATGTATAACCTTGTCTGCCTGATGCATCTCCTGCCTCTCTCACTGTCCCCTGTGTCAACTGCCTGCTCCAATTACACACAGATAGCTGTGTGTGTGTGTGTGTGTGTGTGTGTGTGTGTGTGTGTGTGTGTGTGTGTGTGTGTGTGTGTGTGTGTGTGTGATGCAAGCCACTGGTGTGTACCAGCGTTGTGCTCCATCCAGGATTTTGGAATTGACTCCCATTCAACTCATGAGTTGAAATTACAATTGGCCACATCCCACATCATGTAGAATTTGAGTGACAGGAAGTCGAATTTAATTCAGTGCAATTCAAAAAAATTCCGCTCAGTCATAGAACCTGAGGTTTCATTGAAATTCTTTTAACCTTTGTGCTTAGAATAGCCAATTATATGTCCACCGACCATAATATTTGTGGTTTTCTCTTTGAAGGCTTTTAGGGTCAACTTGAGGGCTAATGCATTCTGGGATTTTCTTTATTTTGATTAATGAATGAATGAATATTAATTAAATATAACAACATGGAATATTTGCATGGAGGTTGTTTTCATTGATCATGCATTAAGAGTTTGTCCTGAAAATCAATTGTTTCAACAATATTTTACATGCATTTTTACATGTACAATATGTATATCTGTATAGACTAGACCTAATATTATTATTATTATTATTATTATTATTAATATTGGAATATTTGCATGGAGGTTGTTTTCATTGATCATGCATTAAGAGTTTGTCCTGAAAATCAATTGTTTCAACAATATTTTACATGCATTTTTACATGTACAATATGTATATCTGTATAGACTAGACCTAATATAGAAGAGTCATTTACATTTGATTGAATTTGACTGAATTCAATTCCCTTTCATTCAAATTCTAATTGCAATTCTGCATCCTGTTTACTACTTCAATTCAAATTCAATTGGAATTAATGAGGCATTCTCTATTCAATTCAGAATTGAGCACAACCCTGGTATGTACACTCAAACTACCTCATTTTTGAAGGAACACCATCTTTCCCTAGAGTGCATCACTCTTCCCATTACTACCCTGCCTGGGATGTGGATGCGCACATGCACACATGTGTGACGCCATTTCCGGTCACAACTTGCAGACTTGTTTACGTGTTGCTGTGCGTTTTGTTGTCAACCTTACTTTGCTACCTGACAACTTTACGGTTTTTACTTTTTAATTACCGTTTATATTTTGGGTTTTTCCCCTCAACTTTTTTTCATTCAACTTTTTCACTCCGGACGCTTTATCTGGACATGGTTCGTCAGGACCTCCAACAGCCGAAGCTAAGTAGTAACATTAACATAATGCCTTCTAATTGCAGTCGCTATACTCATAATATACAGGAGAACGATCGTCTTACAGCGAGGATAGCTGTGCTGCAAGCCCAGCTTCAGAAGCAATCGTTAGGCAAGGGTAATTTCAGTGTAGGAAAGGATGAAACAGCTTCTGTGGCACCAGTAAGTACAAATAATAACGTTAGTATAAATCCCCTCGCATGGTCCCCTCAGCCGGACAACTTTCTCATGGCTTCTGGAGGCAATGTCCCCTCAGCCGGACAACTTTCTCATGGTTTCTGGAGGGAAATGCTGTAGTTATGCTCAACCAGTGTCGCTCATTCAGCCGACAGAAACTTTCAACCGGTTTTCCCCATTAAGCAGCGAGTCGGAGTCAGAGGCCAAGCCTTCTCTGGTCTCTACTCCTCCCGTTACGGGGTCTGAGACGCCGAAGCCTCCCACCATTAGTTCTGACAAATTGAAAACCCTCGTCATTGGCGACTCCATTACCCGCAGTATTAGACTTAAAACGATTCATCCTGCCATCACTGTTTACCAGGGGGCAGGGCTACCGACGTTAAGGCTAATCTGAAGATATTGCTGGCTAAAGCTAAAACTGGTGAGTGTAGAGAGTATAGAGATATTGTTATCCATGTCGGCACCAACGATGTTAGGATGAAACAGTCAGAGGTCACCAAGTGCAACATAGCTTCAGCGTGTAAATCAGCTAGAAATATGTGTCGGCATCGAGTAATTGTCTCTGGACCCCTCCCAGTTAGGGGGAGTGATGAGCTCTACAGCAGAGTCTCACAACTCAATCGCTGGTTGAAAACTGTTTTCTGCCCCTCCCAAAAGATAGAATTTGTAGATAATTGGCCCTCTTTCTGGGACTCACCCACAAACAGGACCAAGCCTGGCCTGCTGAGGAGTGACGGACTCCATCCTAGCTGGAGGGATGCTCTCATCTTATCTACCAACATAGACAGGGCTCTAACTCCTCTAGCTCCACAATGAAATCGGGTGCATGCCAGGCAGCAGGCTGTTAGTCTGCCACTAGCACAGTCAGTGTAGTCAGCTCAGCTATCCCCATTGAGACCGTGTCTGTGCCTCGACCTGGGTTGGGCAAAACTAAACATGGCGGTGTTCGCCTTAGCAATCTCACTAGGATAAAGACCTCCTCCATTCCTGCCATTATTGAAAGAGATCGTGATATCTCACATCTCAAAATAGGGCTACTTAATGTTAGATCCCTCACTTCAAAGGCAGTTACAGTCAATGAACTAATCACTGATCACTGGCCTGACTGAAACATGGCTGAAGCCTGATGAATTTACTGTGTTAATTGAGGCCTTACCTCCTGGTTACACTAGTGACCATATCCCCCGTGCATCCCGCAAAGGCAGAGGTGTTGCTAACATTTACGATAGCAAATTTCAATTGACAAAAAAAAAAGACGTTTTCATCTTTTGAGCTTCTAGTCATGAAATCTACGCAGCCGACTCAATCACTTTCTATAGCTACTGTTTACAGGCCTCCTGGGCCATATACAGCGTTCCTCATTGAGTTCCTTGAATTCCTATCGGACCTTGTAGTCATAGCAGATAATATTCACATTTTTGTTTACTTTAATATTCACATGGGAAAAGTCCACAGACCTACTCCAAAAGGCTTTCGGCGCCATCATCGACTCAGTGGGTTTTGTCCAACATGTCTCTGGACCTACTCACTGTCACAGTCATACTCTGGACCTAGTTTTGTCCCATGGAATAAATGTTGTGGATCTTAATGTTTTTCCTCATAATCCTGGACAATCGGACCACCATTTTATTACGTTTGCAATTGCAACAAATAATCTGCTCAGACCCCAACCAAGGATCATCAAAAATCGTGCTATAAATTCACAGACAACACAAAGATTCCTTGATACCCTTCCAGACTCCCTCTGCCTACCCAAGGACGTTAGAGGACAAAAATCAGTTAACCACCAAACTGAGGAACTCAGTTTAACCTTGCGCAATACCCTAGATGCAGTTGCACCCTAACTAAAAAGCAGCATTCCCAAGTGAGGATGGCTTTCACTTCAGCAGTAATAAATTCATGTACTTCTTTGAGGAAAAGATCATGATTATTAGAAAGCAAATTACGGACTCCTCTTTAAATCTGCGTATTCCTTCAAAGCTCAGTTGTCCTGAGTCTGCACAACTCTGCCAGGACCTAGGATCAAGAGAGACACTGAAGTGTTTTAGTACTATATCTCTTGACACAATGATAAAAATAATCATGGCCTCTAAACCTTCAAGCTGCATATTGGACCCTAGTTCAACTAAACTACTGAAAGAGCTGCTTCCTGTGCGTGGCCCTCCTATGTTGAACATAATAAACGGCTCTCTATCCACCAGATATGTACCAAACTCACTAAAAGTGGCAGTAATAAAGCCTCTCTTGAAAAAGCCAAACCTTGACCCAGAAAATATAAAAACTATCGGCCTATATCGAATTGAAAAAAATAAATAATAATAAGCTGTTGCGCAGCAACTCACTGCCTTCCTGAAGACGAACAATGTATACGAAATGCTTCAGTCTGGTTTTAGACGCCATCATAGCACTGAGACTGCACTTGTGAAGGTGGTAAATTACCTTTTAATGGCATCAGACCGAGGCTCTGCATCTGTCCTCGTGCTCCTAGACCTTAGTGCTGCTTTTGATACCATCGATCCCCACATTCTTTTGGAGAGATTGGAAACCCTAATTGGTCTACACGGACAAGTTCTGGCCTGGTTTAGATCTTATCTGTCGGAAAGATATCAGTTTGTCTCTGTGAATGATTTGTCCTCTGACAAATCAACTGTAAATTTCGGTGTTCCTCAAGGTTCCGTTTTAGGACCACTATTGTTTTCACTAAATATTTGACCTCTTGGGGATGTCATTCGAAAACATAATGTTAACTTTCACTGCTATGCGGATGACACACAGCTGTACATTTCAATGAAACATGGTGAAGCCCCAAAATTGCCCTCGCTAGAAGCCTGTGTTTCAGACATAAGGAAGTGGATGGCTGCAAACTTTCTACTTATAAATTCGGACAAAAGAGAGATGCTTGTTCTAGGTCCCAAGAAACAAAGATATCTTCTGTTGAATCTGACAATTAATCTTAATGGTTGTACAGTCGTCTCAAATAAAACTGTGAAGGACCTCGGCGTTACTCTGGAACCTGATCTCTCTTTTGACGAACATATCAAGACTGTTTCAAGGACAGCTTTTTTCCATCTACGTAACATTGCAAAAATCAGAAACGTTCTGTCCAAAAATGATTCAGAAAAATTAATCCATGCTTTTGTTACTTCTAGGTTAGACTACTGCAATGCTCTACTTTCCGGCTACCCGGATAAAGCACTAAATAAACTTCAGTTAGTGCTAAATACGGCTGCTACAATCCTGACTAGAACCAAAAACTTTGATCATATTACTCCATGGCTAGCCTTTTCCTACACTGGCTTCCTGTCAAGGCAAGGGCTGATTTCAAGGTTTTACTGCTAATCTACAAAGCATTACATGGGCTTGCTCCTACATATCTCTCTGATTTGGTCCTGCCGTACATACCTACATGTACGCTATGGTCACAAGATGCAGGCCTCCTAATTATCCCTAGAATTTCTAAGCAAACAGCTGGAGGCAGGGCTTTCTCCTATAGAGCTCCATTTTTATGGAATGGTCTGCCTAACAATGTGAGAGACGCAAACTCGGTCTCAACCTTTAAGTCTTTACTGAAGACTCATCTCTTCAGTGGGTCATATGATTGAGTGTAGTCTGGCCCAGGAGTGTGAAGGTGAATGGAAAGGCTCTGGAGCAACGAACAGACCTTGCTGTCTCTGCCTGGCCGGTTCCCCTCTTTCCACTGGGATTCTCTGCCTCTAACCCTATTACAGGGTCTGAGTCACTGGCTTACTGGTGCTCTTGCATGCCGTCCCTAGGAAGGGTGCGTCACTTGAGTGGGTTGAGTCACTGATGTGATCTTCCTGTCTGGGTTGGCGCTCCCCCTTGGGTTGTGCCGTGGCGGAGATCTTTGTGGGCTATACTCGGCCTTGTCTCAGGATGGTAAGTTGGTGGTTGAAGATATCCCTCTAATGGTGTGGGGGCTGTGCTTTGGCAAAGTGGGTGGGGTTATATCCTTCCTGTTTGGCCCTGTCTGGGTGTATCATCGGATGGGGAAACAGTGTCTCCTGACCCCTCCTGTCTCAGCCTCCAGTATTTATGCTGCAGTAGTTTATGTGTCGGTGGGCTAGGTTCAGTTTGTTATATCTGGAGTACTTCTCCTGTCTTATCTGGTGTCCTCTTTCTCTCTCTCAGAGGACCTGAGCCCTAGGACCATGCCTCAGGACTACCTGGCATGATGACTCATTGCTGTTCCCAGTCCACCTGGCCATGCTGCTGCTCCAGTTTCAACTGTTCTGCCTGGGGCTATGGAATCCTGACCTGTTCACCGGACGTGCTACCTGTCCCAAACCTTCTGTTTTCAACTCTCTAGAGACAGCAGGAGTGGTAGAGATACTCTTAATGATCGGCTATGAAAAGCCAACTGACATTTACTCCTGAGGTGCAGACTTGCTGCACCCTCGACAAATACTGTGATTATTATTATTTGACCATGCTGGTCATTTATGAACATTTGAACATCTTGGCCATGTTCTGTTATAATCTCCACCCGGCACAGCCAGAAGAGGACTGGCCACTCCTCATAGCCTGGTTCCTCTCTAGGTTTCTTCCTAGGTTTTGGCCTTTCTAGGGAGTTTTTCCTAGCCACCGTGCTTCTATACCTGCATTGCTTGCTGTTTGGGGTTTTAGGCTGGGTTTCTGTACAAGATACAAGATAGTAACTACTAACAATTGGATACCACGAAATTGGGGAGAAATGTTTTAAATTTTAAATAATTAATTAAAACAACGCGTCTTACAATCTAACGCATATCCACCCAGATTATATTATTCTACCTACTTCTCCGATGACGTATGGAAAGCCGACAACAGAAAGGATGCTGCAGACAAGAATTTATGTAGGCTGGTGGATGGGTAGTAGGAAAGCGGTTGGTGGGTGGGTAGTATGAAAGCAGGCTGGTGGGTGGGTAGTATGAATGCAGGCTGGTGGGTGGGTAGTATGTATGCAGGCTGGTGGGTGGTTAGTATGTATGCAGGCTGGTGGGTGGGTAGTATGAATGCAGGCTGGTGGGTGGTTAGTATGAATGCAGGCTGGTGGGTGGGTAGTATGAATGCAGGCTGGTGGGTGGTTAGTATGAATGCAGGCTGGTGGGTGGGTAGTATGAATGCAGGCTGGTGGGTGGGTAGTATGTATGCAGGCTGGTGGGTGGTTAGTATGTATGCAGGCTGGTGGGTGGGTAGTATGAATGCAGGCTGGTGGGTGGGTAGTATGAATGCAGGCTGGTGGGTGGGTAGTATGAAAGCAGGCTGGTGGGTGGGTAGTATGAATGCAGGCTGGTGGGTGGGTAGTATGAATGCAGGCTGGGTCCTATTCACTAAAATATCCTGATCGTTCTTATATCTCTCAGATATAGGACAGACACTTCAGAACAAACTTCCTTCAGATTTGTTTGAGGGGGGACTGTTGTTCCATGTAATGAATATGTTATTGGGCTAATAGCAGTAAGGCCAAATCATTTTTATATATATATATATATATATATATATATACACTTCAAGGGGTCTTAACATTCCAAATCAAATAGCAAAATGATCCTTGGTATGACCTTAAAACAATTCCATATAGCTTAGTATCTCGGCCCCAGTTATGTACTGGGCTGTCCGCACCATCCTTTGCAGAGCTGTGCGGTCAAGGGCGGTGCAATTGCCAAACCAAGCGGTGATGCAGCCAGTCACATGCCAAATCTTTTCAGCCTCCTGCGGGAGAAACCCTCATTTACGTTTTGCTATGGTGTGCACTATTGAAAACGACCCGGTTGGGTAGGAGCCATTGTACGAATGCGATGTTATGAGAACAGGGCAGCCAATGTTGGATATCGGTGTGATAAGGAAGTGAATCAGAGCGTCATCCATTCTGGTCCTCTATTTGTATTTTAATCAAGGGACACGCAGAGATCAAATCAAAATCTAATTGTATTTGTCACACGTGCCGCATACAACAAGTATAGACCTTACTGTGAAATGCCTACTTACAAGCCCTTAACCAACAGTGTAGCTCAAGAGATGTGACAAACACTAAGACCACACTGTGACGCGTTATCTACCAAGCCTTGATCTTCCTCAGGGCAACAAAAAAAGAAGAGCCTTGAGCCGTCGAGAAGAGAGGGACGTCTGGCTGCCATGGTCACCATTTCCGCCTGCATTAAGTTTGCCGGGGCCTTGGAGAGGGAGTCAGTCGCTACGTTTCATTAGCTGACCCAGATAGGTAGGTTCACACACACACACGCACGCACGCGCATGCATGCACGCACGCGCACACAGCCATGAGGCAACATCAAACATCTGTGCGAAATCCACAGGAGGCTGGTGAGGGGAAGATGGCTCCAGAGCCCATCCTACCCAATTAAGGTGCGGCAAGCCACCTGTGATCAAATCTCTATTCACTCCGTGCCTGGGAATGGGTTTCACTGCTCATGTCCATTCACTGAACCTGTTCTTTGAAGGTCTCACGGGGACGCATTTTAAACATAACCACTTGAAATGAACAGTCCACTGGTGAATGAATGGTACACTGTTGTTTTTGAGCTGTTTAGTGTCAGAGATTGAGGTCAAATATTAGGAAGTTGCTGACCACATTAAAGACAAAAGGTAGAGAGAGAGAGAGAGAGAGAGAGAGAGAGAGAGAGAGAGAGAGAGAGAGAGAATCGTAGGAGATGAAAGGGTTCAAGAGACAGAAAGAGAAGAGGGATAGGGAGATATGGAAGCAGAGGGGGAAGAAGAGGGAGCTAACAGGAGGGATGGTGAAGCAGGGAGGGGGAGGGGAGGGTGGCTTGTTTTTGTTCTGCGGATGAAAGATTAAAAATGGGGCCTCGGTTAGGCTGTGCGACTATCATAATCATCATTGCCCTAGCTAGACATCTCCCACACAGCACTGTGAAATCAGCTCAGCTCACTCCAGAGACAACCACAACAGATCTGTTGGCCATGTTAAAACACTACGAAAATACATTTATCCTACTTTATCCTACCAATTCTGCCATGACGGATCAGTGATTAGTCAGAGGAAGGAAGGAGGAACAGTAGAAAGAATTAAGACGGCAATTCCTTCACATTGGAACGGGCCTTTAGTCTCACGGTTCCACTCCAGGGACTGAAACGTCTCCGAGACACTGCTGCAAATCTCAACGTCACAGGATCCCTCTTCAAGCATGGCTAGATTTCTCAAGGGGAGTTCAGTCAGTCACATCAGTTCTCAGGACAGGAAGAGGACGACGCCATTTTTATGCCACATATAACCCTTTCGCTGTCGAACCTGAGTCTGGTTCAGTAGGCCCACTTACGGAAGGAAAACAATCCAAATGGGGAGGCACTACCAGACCTTGTCCAATAAGAAACTCTTGACTTGGTTTACTGTTGCGAAACATTTCAAAACATGTTGCTATGGGGTGCCCTAATGAACATTGCTGATTGGATCTGGTTTTCATTGGTCTATAGTGTTGGTGATGTTAAATAAGATTACAAATGCATACAATTTCATTGGATGCTAGTAGGCATTCTGTAAAAATCACCCAATTTTCCCATACAGTAGATACGCAGACGAACAGAGGTGTGATCCGAAACCTAAAAGACAAAGAGGCCTATGATAAAGCAGCTGACATTTCACGGCTGATAGATATTTAAATGTGTGATTAACAGTCGTACGCAGCGCCCCATCCTTCAAAACGGACAGATTGAGACAGGGATGACTGACTATATAAAGAGCGATGTAATTTCATCTTCGCCCAACTCAATTGCCCCACCACATTCAATTCATCACACCCTCGGATGGGCAAGAGGAGAAGGAGGGAGACGGAGGTGGGCAGACCGATAAAAAGACAGAATGACAACGGGCTTTCATTCAAGGAGCAGACACTCCGTCTCAATTATAAGAATCTCCAAGTGGTCTTCGTCTCCTGAATAAATGTAGTGGTTTGCTGAACTATGCTTGCTGAAATCATATGCACCACTGTTTCCACACTGGAGAACTTGCATGAAGGCTTTAGCTCAGAGGGATAACGCATTCACGGGAATGGACGACTCGGATTTGATCATTGATTGGTTACAGAAGAAACCAAGAGCTCATGTGAGGTCAAAACCGACTGTACAAGCATAACCACCAGCTTTTCAATGTGACTGAATATAGCCTAATAGGAGTCCAATAGGTCTTTTTACAGTACAGCCAACAGGAGCCATCCTTGTCTTCCTTCACACAAACTAATCACAGGCTGCGTTCATGCTTCCTTTAAGCAAGGTTGTAGTAGGCTCTAAAAATCTAAACTTCCCTTGACACCTGTTCAATGTCGATTCTTAAAAAAGCATTTTCCAATCCAGCGTTGGATCACACGTTCCAAACCGGATGACAGTTCGGCGTCCCTGAACAGCCCACTGTGGGGGTTCCCTCTCCGACACTAATGTCCTTCCGTGTGACAGTCAGCCGGCCGGGAGCAGCCGGCAGATGAAACCACGACGATCCGGCATTCCAGCCGGGAACGTCATGTGACATTTGATTAGGGCTGCAGAAACACAAGGGGCATCTATTGAGAGGTCAACAAGAGCAGATTGTCTCTCTGCAGTCACTCTCCAATTACACAAACGACATCTCTCAAAAAACACATTCACCATCGACAGACACACACACCCCTCAAAGGAACACACATTTGTTCACCGACACAAACATACCTCTCAGAAAACACCATCCAGACAGACACACACACACACACACACACACACACAGACGAGGATGGCCTGCTGTTACATAAGCAGATTGGTGAAGGCCAGATTGCAGAACCCTGTCCCACCCAGCAGGGAACAGAACCCTGTCCCACCCAGCAGGGAGCAGAACCCTGTCCCACCCAGCAGGGAACAGAACCATGTCCCACCCAGCAGGGAACAGAACCCTGTCACACCCAGCAGGGAACAGAACCCTGTCCCATCTAGCAGGGAGCGAACCCTGTCCAACCCAGCAGGGAGCAGAACCATGTCCCACCCAGCAGAGAACCTGCTATCACTACTGTCCTTACTTGGAAACGCTACACCAAGACACACACACCCGCTCCTACCTTGAAAAAACACGAGCATGCATTAATTAAAGAATATATATAATCTAGAACACATGCATGCCCACACATCCATTTATCGAAACACACAAACACACACTATAACTAATAACAGTAATACTGAGTTCTGTCCTTTCCTTTCCCTGCATGGTCTGGATAACGTGATCCTCAGTGAGTAGGGGGGCTGTTGTGAATGTGAAGGGGGGTAAGGATGTTTTTTTTCCATTTTCATAGCCTGAGACAAAGCACTAGTCTAGCTAGGCTGCATGACGACAGTCACAGAGGGATAAATGTGTCCGGTTACCACCCCGCAATGTTCCCTGTGGACGAATTCTACATTCTACAGAGGATATTCTGCCTTTGATACTCCCTCCCCTGTCGTTCTCCCCCAACTCCACATGGAAAACAGAATACAGGGTGTGACTATGTGTGTGTGTTTTCTGTGATTTAACAATGACAGAGAGGCAGTGGGGAGAGGTTCAAATTGTTTTATTCTAAATAGAACCCACACACGGACACATGCATATGTGCACTCGCCCGCACGCACGCACACATACTTCCTTGCCTCCTCCTCACCAGGGACTTATTATGGAGAATCCAATATACAAGAGCCTGCAATATACCATTTACACACCATAGGCCAGGGACTCTCTGGAAGTGGCCACTCCCCCTCGGGTTTCAGGCAAGACAGCATCACCGTGGCTGACTGTCGCGGTTGCCGTGGCAACGTGAAGCACGCCATCCACTGCATCCGAGTGACCTGACCAGGAAAGGCTCTGGCCCCAAGGTAGGCTACGACAACCACAACGGAGTTGGCTACAGAACAAACAGGCCGTGTTCACTACAGGGCACGAAACAGTAGGCCCTTTTAAGAAAGGCTTGTTTTTTTGTGTCGTGTTGCACAACATTTTGTAAACAGTTTGTGCCATAATCAATGAACAAGACCCACCACACCCATTACAGCGGAGGATAGGACAGGGAGATGGTTGTCTGTGATAAAACAGGACTCATCAGTGGAGGAGATTATCCCTGGAGAACCGCCATGCACCACCTTTGACCTCACAAGGAGGTCTATTCTCGGCAGACGAGATACCACACACACCTGACAGTGCCATGTCTAATTTGGTACCAAGCACAGTCCAGCAAGACGGCTTTTGTTAATCTGGTTGAGTGTGCATCCACCCTGTTCCAGCTACAGATGAGTGCAGATCAGAATAAACATGTCCAAGATGTTAATTCACTTGTTTGTCCCTGTGTGTGGGCTACTCTGCTGCAGCATCAACAAGAGTGATTGGGAGTGGAATAATATACATGGTTGGGATCTGCCTTCCTCCGCTAATAAACATTTCACCTAAATAAAGTGACTTTGTGTCTTTTATAGCGATGTAAACGGCACTACACAAGTTGAAAAGAAGTCAAGAATTGATGGACGTCATTGTTTTTGCAACTGAACTATTTCTGGGTCGAAAATATTTATCATCAGAGGAACTACATGGAATATTGTATCGTGCGGTCCCACCCTCTCAGGCCTCAGAGCCTATTTGAGTATTTGTATATTTATTTATTATATTTATATAGTATTTGGTATTTGAGTTTTCAAATGACTGAAGTAATGGGAATATATGTTATTAATTATTTTTTGTAGTTTGTCTAATGTTCATTTTCCCTACCCTGTAACGCAAATACTTTTTTTGTGAGTTTTTTCACCACCGTTCGGTTGGTGGCGGCAATACACCTTTTTGAGCGTAGTTCGCCATAAAACCACAGCGAAGAAGTAACTGTGGGTTGGCTGGGTCAGTGCTAACCTTAACCCTTACCTCTACCATGACTGTGATAAACTATGGGTGTATTCATTACGTCTGGCAACGGAAACCATTTAAGAACCAAATGGAAGCAAACTGTCATTTAGACAATGACTAACCCAGTTAGCGCTAGTTTATGCTAGCTAGCAACTTCACTAGCAGTAAATGCTAGCCAGCTAGCTAGTTAGCATAAGCTGCTAGGAGTGCTAGCTAGCAACCTTACTGCCAGATCGTCTGAGGTAAAATACATTAACAAAATAACGCAACTTGGTTGCAGTTGTAAATGTTTCCACTAGTCACTGATAGCTTTACAGTTAATGTTAGCCTTTTAGCTATTTTACACAGCATTTTATGTCATATAGCTAGATAGCTAGCTATGTTTTAAGTGAGCTTTTCAGTTGGCATCTCTCCCCGAGTTTTCAGTCACAGGTGGGGACTGGATTAGGTCTGAGCAGTGCAGAAGGTGGGCTCATGAGTTGTGCTCCAATTTTCCTGGGGATAGCTTTATTTGTGACCAATGTACAAATTAGAATCGTGCAGTTGCAGAGGATAAGCGAGTTGCCACATCAATTTTACACTGGGTTAATTAGTTAAGTTATTGTTATTAAAATGTTATATTCCAATGTTATTTAATGTTATTAGTTATATTCCATTCCAAATCATCTTTTTTTAATGAATTAAAGACAACTATTGAAAACCTTTTGCTCCAGAATGTCATTTAAATTTAAATTGATTTAAAGACACTTCTGTGAAACCCTATGCCCTAATCTTCTACCGGGGTTACCCGGGTACTTTAAAAAACACCCCTTTTCTAAAAAACATTTCATAAAATAACAAAATAAACTGTAGCCATTTGTTTTCCTTTATAGTTTATTAATCTAAGCATGACCTTCGTCCACATACCAATTTTCTTCCAAACATTGCTTTTTTGTGTCAGCAATTAGACATTCTTCTTAGAATACCCCGTAGTACCCAACTAGGGGCTTCATATGCACTCAGCGGTGACTGTGACAACAATAAACACCGCTCCCAGTCTCATCTGTTTTCCCGACGTTGTCTCACGCCACGGAACATCACTTCTCACATGACACTGGACTTGCTGCCAGACACAAATAAAAACCTCTCGAACAGTCACCACAGTCACTTTGATAAATAAATTGATCAATCAATCAATTGAAGATCTCTCGGGTTTTCGCCTTTAATTGCGTAAGCTAATTCTTAAGTTTAGATACATTTTTTATTCTATTAATTAGGCAAATATCAATCAACAACATAATATTTACCTGCTAATTCTTCGGGTTCTAGACCAGTCTCCGTGTCCAATCCACACACCACGAAGTAGTGGGCGAAGCGGCACGAAGCCGACCCTGTGCCCGAAGTAACCCCGCTCATCATCGGTTTAGATATGCTACTCGGTTAGTCTCTATTTCATACTCTGGACATCCATCCTGTAGCCTATACGCAGGGCAAATTATGACACGCTGTAGTCTAGACAGTGGGCTAATTTCCGTTTGAATCAAACGAACACCTTGTATTATTTTCGGGATGAAATTGTCCTTTCTGTATGTTCTCCGTCCACGGTCGGCAGTCAGCCTAGTGTCAGCCCGAAATGACTGTGTTGTGTAGGAGGCAGCCTACCTCATTGTGTGTGTGTGTGTGTGTGTGTGTGAGAGAGAGACAGAGAGAGAGAGAGATAGAGAGTAAATCTCATAAAATGTTCTCATCAGGTTTATTCAGATTCACATTTAAGCTGGCCAGATGATGACTAATGTTTGATGTGATCTAATTATGACAATGAAGCTAATTAAAATCCCATACAATTAAAATAGGTAATTGTACTGTGCAAAAACAGGAGCACAGTCATCGTCAGTGCTGGGTGGTGATTAGTGCTCATTAAAGGGCCTTGTTCGAATACGACAGACATGCATCCTTCCTTGATGTTGGATTGGTGTTGGTGTCTATATAGAACCCTAAAGCTAGGCATACACTAGACTAGTGTAACAGTATAACTTTAGACCGTCCCCTCGCCCATACCCGGGCTCGAACCAGGGACCCTCTGCACACATCAACAACAGCCACCCACGAAGCATCATTACCCATCGCTCCACAAAAGCAGCGGCCCTTGCAGAGCAAAGGGAACCACTACTTCAAGGTCTCAGAGCAAGTGACGTCACCGATTGAAACGCTATTTAGCGCGCACCACCGCTAGCTAAGCTAGCCCGTTTCACATCCGTTACACTAGGACTAAAATCTTGACATCTTGGGAGCACTTACATTATTACATTATGCATTACATTATAATCTGGGACTCCTGAAGTCTGCAACCTGTGTGCTCATATTACACAGGTTCGCTACAATTTTGAACCTGTCCAGACCCCTCTCTGGTCTTGCGGGTTTCCAGATGTGTCGTAGCGCTAAGTGTAATCATTACCCCTTCTTCTCTGTGGCTGTAACTGAGCTACTACATACAAGTTGTACAAGTCTCATGGTGGCACCCCCATTATGAGCGCAAGACCCATAATCGCATGTCTTTGACCTGCTCATTTTATGTGACCTACGCAGTGGCTATTTTAGCATGTAAATCTTGGTGGGGCAAACCCCCCCCCCCACAATTTTTTCAGAAGCATGCCAGCAAAGCCACTACACAACACTAAACAATACATTAATTCCACTGTAACAGCAACAAGCGGTGCCAACAAACTGTTAGTGCCTACATAAAGCTGTCCCAGCAGCAGAGCTTTCTTTCCAGCACAATGGAGTGAATCCTTACCACCGCTACACAGGACTAGCAGCGGAGCCTTGTCTGGCAGTGAAACAGTTCATTCAGCTTCATTTACTGCCTTTTTAAAAACCATAGCTGATATGGCTGACCATTTCTCCATATTACATCATTTATGAAGCAGCATAAGACATTTTTGAAGTCTCCTTGTTGTGCGTGGCTGTCCATCGTTGGCAAATTTTGTCATCAAAGTGAAAGATTTACAATTCCGAGTTGGGTGACCATTCAAAATGTATTTTTCCAGTCTGACTTCCCAGTTGCAATGCTTGCGGTTAGCCACTGTCACTGATTTCTTCCAAACAACTTGTAATTGTGTAATGTTTATGTCCAATGTCCGATGAGCACCAATACATTTTATCTGCAATTTATCTTCATTATTTCTCTTGTAACCTTTATTTAACTAGGCAAGTCAGTTAAGAACAAATTCTTATTTACAATGGCGGCCTAAACCGGCCAAACCCAGACAACGCTGGGCCAATTGTGCACCGCACAATTGCGAAGTGCACCACACAATTGCTAGCTAAGATTTTGAAAGTAAGATGTTTACATGATCAGTCCAATCAAAGCTACTGTAGATAACATTATTTGATGTTGGCCACAGATAAAATTACAATCTTGAGCCTTCTTGGAAGGGCACTTCTAATCTAAGTCTATGGTAGGGCCCAAAGGGCTCACATTCTTGATGTCTACCCTTACTAAAGGTGGGTGACGTAGTGTCCCCATGAGTGACAGAACACTGAGCCAATCACTGTGAAATGCTCCTATTTTCTGCTGGCCGGCCCCACCACAACAGAAAGCACTGAGCTAGGCTGAAACACCATTTTGGAGCTGCCTGTTTGTATGCGGCTTTATTAACTCAATGATATATATTTTTTTACACATATACAGTGGGGCAAAACATTATTTAGTCAGCCACCAATTGTGCAAGTTCTCCCACTTAAAAAGATGAGAAAGGCCTGTAATTTTCATCATAGGTACACTTCAACTATGACAGACAAAATTAGAAAAAAAATACAGATTTTTGTATGAATTTATTTGAAAAATCAGGTATTTGGTCACCTACAAACAAGCAAGATTTCTGGCTCTCACAGACCTGTAACTTCTTCTTTAAGAGGCTCCTCTGTCCTCCACTCGTTACCTGTATTAATGGCATGTGTTTGAACTTACCTGTCCACCACCTCAAACAGTCACACTCCAAACTCCACTATGGCCAAGACCAAAGAGCTGTCAAAGGACACCAGAAACAGAATTGTAGACCTGCACCAGGCTGGGAAGACTGAATCTGCAATAGGTAAGCAGCTTGGTTTGAAGACTTCAACTGTGGGAGCAATTAATAGGAAATGGAAGACAAAAAAGACCACTGATAATCTCCCTCAATCTGGGGCTCCACGCAAGATCTCACCCCGTGGGATCAAAATGATCACAAGAACGGTGAGCAAAAATCCCAGAACCACACGGGGGGACCTAGTGAATGACCTGCAGAGAGCTGGGACCAAAGTAACAAAGCCTACCATCAGTAACACACTACACCGCCAGGGACTCAAATCCTGCAGTGCCAGACATGTCCCCCTGCTTAAGCCAGTACATGTCCAGGCCCGTCTGTTTGCTAGAGAGCATTTGTGTGATCCAGAAGAAGATTGGGAGAATGTCATATGGTCAGATGAAACCAAAATAGAACGTTTTGGTAAAAACTCAACTCGTCATGTTTGGAGGACAAAGAATGCTGAGTTGCATCCAAAGAACACCATACCTACTGTGAAGCATGGTGGTGGAAACATCATGCTTTGGGGCTGTTTTTCTGCAAAGGGACCAGGACGACTGATCCGTGTAAAGGTAAGAATGAATGGGGCCATGTATCGTGAGATTTTGAGTGAAAACCTCCTTCCATCAGCAAGGGCATTGAAGATGAAACGTGGCTGGGTCTTTCAGCATGACAATGATCCCAAACACACCGCCCGGGCAACAAAGGAGTGGCTTCGTAAAAAGCACTTCAAGGTCCTGGATGGGTCTAGCCAGTCTCCAGATGACAACCCCATAGAAAATCTTTGGAGGCAGTTGAAAATCCATGTTGCCCAGCAACAGCCCCAAAACATCACTGCTCTAGAGAAAATCTGCATGGAGGAATGGGCCAAAATACCAGCAACAGTGTGCGAAAACCTTGTGAAGACTTACAGAAAACGTTTGACCTCTGTCATTGCCAACAAAGGGTATTTAACAAAGTATTGAGATAAACTTTTGTTATTGACCAAATACTTATTTCCACCATAATTTGCAAATAAATTCATTCAAAATCCTACTTGATTTTCTGGATTTTTTTTCTTCTCATTTTGTCTGTCATAGTTGAAGTGTACCTATGATGAAAATTACAGGCCTCTCATCTTTTTAAGTGGGAGAACCTGCACAATTGGTGGCTGACTAAATACTTTTTTGCTCCAATGTATACACTTTTTTTAATGCAAAAAGTGTGTTGCTCAAAACAGGTGGGGCATCTTGGCTGGAGCCTACAACTATACGATTTACCTGCAATCCCAGAAATGTGTCATGGATCCCAAATGGTTGCAAAATCACATCTTAAAATCGTGTATGACGTGCTTAAAGATGCACTCCAGGATCTTAAGCACAACAAATTCATAACATATAGTACAAATTGGATTCCTAGCAAATTGCAAAAAAATTAAAGTACACAATGATGACCTAATACACAAATGGGGATCACTTTTGGCTCGTGAGTGTTATGACCAATCAGATCAGATCTTTTGCCAATCATTTGGCAAAAAAAAATCTGAATTGGACTGCCTGTGAAAACGTAGCCAATGATCTCTACAAAAGGCTTCTATATAGATCCTTTAGGGGTGCTATACAAATTTCGTCATTTGACGAATCACATCCGATTTTCTTCACATCAGCTCTTTTTTAGAGCTGATCTGATTGGTCAAAAGACCAATTAGTGAAAAAAAGATCCGAATAGGGCTGCCTGTGTAAATGCAGCCATTGAACCTTTTTTCCAAAGAGTGTGGTAACCTTGCTTTCACCTATCCAACAGTTAACCCACTGTTCCTAGGCCGTCATTGAAAATAAGAATTTGTTCTTAACTGACTTGCCTAGTTAAATAACGGTAAATAAATAATTTAAAAAAACAGAGCATTTTGATTTCTATATAGTATCATTAAGGGCTGATTCTGTAGTTTCTAAAACACCTTTTAAATAACTCAAATTCAAGAGGTGAGCTATTTTTCAAAATATCACTTTCCCAAGAATAACCTCTGTTCCATGCGTCCATGTGATCACTCGCAGCATCATTGTTCAGGCTAGCAAAGCTTAGTAACATTTAAAAAAATTGGCTATTCTGTTCTTTTGAAATGTTTCTTTACATAATGTTTCTTTGTAAAAATGACATTGATGGATTTCTTTGATGAATTCAACTCTTGAATTGTTGCATTTTTAAATTTGTAATATTTATTTTTACATATAGCCCACAGCAGGGGCAGACAACCATATTCCTAAAGTCCTGCAGGTACCAAACTGAGCTACTTATGCTGGTCATGCATTCAGTGTTGCCAACTAATTTTCAGGGTAAGAGGCAGGTTGATTTGTTGCTAAATTATGTTCTGATGTCATTGCGTGATAACGTAGAACACACAATAACGTTACTCAAATTGACTGGCCAGCTCGGCAAAAAATATGATTTGACATTTGTTCAGGGACAGACTCCCACTCTTTTCTGTACAATTTTGATTGAGACATGTTGCGCTAGTTTACGCTAACTTGCTAGCCAGCAACTTCACTAGCAGTACGAGATATCACACCAAAGAAGCCATTAACGATAAATAATAAACTAAAGACGTCAATTCAACAAGCAAATATGACATTTATTTGATTGGTGCCCCCCCCCAACAATTGTTGTCCTGCTAGAAATGACAACAATTCTATAGAAGTTTCATAAGTCTAGTCAAACACACATTGCTGGACTGAATATGTAGCCCAGGGAAAGTCAAGTTACACATGGAGATTAAAGTATACTTTAAGTGTAACTTGACTTTGCTACATATTCAATTGAGAATGTGGAATAGGAATAGTGCATGCTGGAGTTCCTAAAACACCTCTAATCAGTTTAGAGGTCCCTGTCTTGACACGACTGGCTCCAAGACCTATGAAAAACTACACAATTGGAAAGACAACGGACCTTGAATAGTTGTCTTTCCAAGTGTGCATTTTTTATATATGCGCCTTGGATACTAAATTGCTCCTGCTGCCATCTTGAAAAGAGAGGTTGTGAACATGGCCTTTGCACAGGTATATTATGGCTATTCATCACCCCATAGTGTTTGAAATCATAGCTCATTGGATTTTTTTTTGGGGGGGGGGGGGGATTTGTGCAGGAAATGTAAAACATGCTAACTTGGGTGATAATGACTTGCATGGGATTTTTTGGGGACAGAAAAGCCAGATCAACAAAACCAACGCATAGCTTGCAATCTCTCCTTGTCCAAAGCCTGCTTACCAAAGCCTGCTTAAAAAATATGTAAGTTTTGTCATTTGGATGAACTATCCCTTTAACGTTGAACAAACACGATCCACAAAGCAACACAAGCAGTGAGTGACATTTTACGAGCCATCCTTCATCAACAGCGGGGTCTATGGGTGTCTGTGTGGAAAAGCCTCTTGAGGAAGAAGAGCTGCAGGTAGCCCACCATGATGATGACCACACTCTGTACCGCAGACCACCAGGTGACGTAGTTGTGGTTGAAGAGGAGAAGGTAATGGTCAGCACCTCTCCTCATGCGAGCGTAGTTGTAGTGCCGCCACATGTGTAAAATGTGACCTTGTATCTTGTTGGTACTCTCCTAGAAAAAAAGGTTAGGCATAATTGATGATGTTTTCTAATCTGTTCAAACTGACATGATCAACTATAAGCCATAAAAGGCTCCGTGGATGCTCTGGTTGTACAACCGATGTCAAATGCATTGGATACAATGGTTGTGATGCGTTACGTTTTTCAGGAATTGTCTGCACAACAAAATGTCTACACAAGCACTGTGGAGACACCACACGAGGAGTGTAAATGTTTTGTTGTGCAGGCAAACTCATCAGAAATATCCTTCAGATGAATTGTGAAAGTCCAGAACACTCTAGTGCAGGGACATCATGTACCTCAATGTTGGACAGAGTATTGTTGAGGACTTGTTCTCCTTCCTTTGTCTCTCGCTGCATCTCCTCAGCACCCTCATAGTACACACCAAAGTTGAGAAAGACTCGGACGCCACCAAAGTGGTTCTTATAGTTCCCCAAGCACAGCTGATAAAAACCTAGAGATAGCAAATGGTTGATTCAACTTATGAACATAATTCAAATGAAAGAGCAGATGTCTGTGGACTTTACCGGTCACTTCAGTTTGGAAGTTGATTTCTCCAATGGTGTCGTCTGTTGAGGCCATGAGGGCCCCTTCTGGGGAAATGACGGTCACGTAAAGATGGTTGTCACTGGCTAGTCCTGTCACCCACTGGACCTGCACACACACACACACATGGAACATTGCACAGCCATAATTACCTGATGTCCTTTGATAAAATGTGTTATTCATGCACTACTTGGTAAAGCGACTGTTAAAAACACACACAGCTACCATTTTATCACAAAATGTATTTTTAGTCTTCCATTCAGTTATCTTAGTTCTACGTTGAAGCTGAGCAAAGATAAGAAGATAAGGAGTTAAAATGTCTAGCTAGCTGATAAGTCCAAGGTCATGCAATTACAAGCCAGGTTCCGTAACGTTACTGGGGTATTATTATATGAAAGCTTGTTCCTATACTCTTCCTCAACTAAAAGTTATCTTCAAACAATATTATTGTAGCACATTTTATTGGCACTACACTGCGCAGATCATTTAGCAAAGGCAGGGAGTAGTCCCGAAAAAGGGGTTTGAACTTGGGACCTTGTAATTGTCAACCCAACACCAGCTGTTCCCCCAACCTCTTGATGAGGTCGCTAGATGTTGGGTTAAGACAGTATGTACCTTTGGGCTCCCGAGTGGCGCAGCGGTCTAAGGCACTGAATCTTAGTCACTACAGACCCTGGTTCGATTCCTGGCTGTATCACAACCGGCCATAATTGGGAGTCCCATAGGGTGGCGCACAATTGTCCCAGCGCCGTCCGGGTTTGGCCGGCATTGTAAAAAATTATTTGTTCTTAACTGACTTGCCTAGTTAAATACATGTTAAATAAAAACATGGTAAAATGTGCTTACCATGTAGGTTAGGTAGAAGTTCCCACTCTGGTGTGCAAAGTGCCAAAAGCACTCTAGCCCCGAGGCTGGCACCACGATGGCAAAGGCATATCGATCGGACCCTCGGAACAGGTTGTGGTCCTTCAGGCCTAAGCGGGGCTCTGTCTTTTGTCCGCCGCCCCCATGCCCCATAAGGAGTATGACGAGAACGGAGTACCACACCTCAACATGCATGGTCTGCATTCATACACTCACAAAACTCATACTGTTTGGGAGTGGTAGACTAGAGGTAGCTACTTTTTTTGTTTGAGCCAATTATACAATACTGTATCATGCCCAGGTGAATGATTAACCACAGTTGTGTCCATTAGGCACAAAACAGTTTTCATCTGAGTAAAACAGGGAGGAACTACCTGGACCAGTCCAAATAAGAATGGCTTATTTTCATCTTCCATTGTGTAATGTTAAGCTTGTCCCATAACGAACACGCCCTAATTGCGTAAAATAAAAAGGTGCTCAACGGTAACGTGCTGCTAACCATCACTGAGTCAGAACACAGAAACTCAAATCCACACCAAATATATGCACTGGAATGACAACATTTGTCAAAAGGTTTGCGACTTTAATCAATTCCAACATAGACAAGTAGGGAGCAGATCCCATTAGTAACACTTACATTAACAACAGGGTCGGGGTCAATTTGATTTTAATTCAATCAATGTAATGGAATTTAAGGCTGCGATTGTATCCGATCAGTGGTAGATCCGTGTAACAGCGCACGTGGAATTTAAAGGTCATTGGAGATTGAGCCAACATATGCAGCATTTACCGTGAATGCAGTCTCCACAAATGCAAGAATATTGCCTTTAAAAGGTGCATAGCCGAAAAGGGGCGATCGGATTGAATCCCGGCCTTAAATTGTTGACGGCGTCGCTACTGGTTGACTGAATTCAAATGGAATTCATCCCAACCAGGGCACAAGAGGGCACTGAATAGTAAAAGCACCCAGGGACTCAGCAGCGAGTTCTCTCTGGTGCTTCTGTAGTGGGCTTGGTGTTGAAGAGCCTCTTGAGGAAGAAGAGTTGCAGGTAGCCCGCCATGACGATGACCACACTCTGGACCGCAGACCACCAGGTGATGTATTTAGAGTTGGAGAGGAGGAGGTAGTAGTCGGCGCCTTTCCGCATGCGGCCAAAGTTGTAATGTCGAAACATGTGGAAGACGTAGCCCTCCACGCGATGGGAAGTCTCCTAAAAAGTGGTTTGGAGAGTGGTGTTAAAACATTATTATTATTTAACACCAACTGACATGGTTAATGCTGGGATAGGCCAAACACATTAATTGAGTAATATATTTAGACATATTACCGTCATTGACTAAGTCGAAAAATAGTGTAAATATTTATTTTTTTAAATACATTTTAGCAAGTAGTTACACCTACTCAAGTATTTTAACAGTATGTTGTCGTTTGTTTGGGCATGTTCATATTTTAGTAGTGTATGATATTGTCACAGGTGTGACGAATGCCCTTATTACTGTCCATGCCCATATGCGCTTAATTGAGAGCAATGTGACTGGTTCTCTGTGATTGTCTCTCTTTAGAAGCCTTGTTTCCGTCGTTGGAGGTGTGGTCGCCCAGGTGCAGGGCTTAGTGGCTGAGGTGGTGTTGGGTTTTCTAAAATTAGTATTATGTTGATGGAATGATGACTAAAGTTGTGTTATGCTTTCCCTGCACTGAAACAGGTTTTTGTTTGATTTGGTTTGTGTTATATCCTCCCTCCATTTTGTTTGCAAACCTAAAGTTATCTTGGTTTATGGAAGCCGAAACTCAGAGGGGGAGTGAACTGTTACCTGCCTTGTGGTGTAGGCGGATCTATGGTACTGAACTGAGTTGTCACAGCCCTCTTGGCCAGGGTGTCACATTCTCAATGAGTGGCATAACATTAAACTGTGCTGGCCATGTACTGTATAACCCCTGGGTAGTCTGCTGCATGTTGTCGCCCTACAGGTTGTTGAGGCCTCAGGATGGTGGAATTGGTTGCTCCCTGTTCCCTTTGCAACCACTCCGAGCATAAACAGGGGCTCTATGGGCAAGTTATTATGGTAAGCTACAACAAATCATGGAAACTATTTACTAAACTGAAATAAAATTTACCAAATAAATGTAGTAACCCCAAAAGCTTGGATTTTAAGCTTTTGGGGGAGTTAATCTGCCGGGTAATTGTGGCCAGGATATGGCAAGGATTAAGGAGATGGCTTGTCAATCAATAACTAGTGGGGGAAATTTGTCTAGGTAACCAACTTGATTCTTCATACCTGTACTACTAAAGTTAAAAAGCATCCGTTTGGTGTCAACATGGGTGAGTTTTCCTCCATATTTTTGTTGCACTAACCAGGCTTGGCACTATTCCTTTTAAATCCATGTCACATTGAGATTGACTTTCTAATTTAAATCTAACCTATGGCCTGACCCATTACCTTATTTATTTCTGCCCCCACCCCAGTTGCAAGAACAAAAAAAGTTATCGTAACATATTGGATCGTACATTCAGTCAAACCCCAAATAGAGCATTTACCTCTATGGTGGACAGAGTGTCGTTCAGGTCTTTTTGGACTTTCTTCTCCTCCTCCTCCTTCTGTTTCCGTTGGTCATCAGAACCGTCGTAGTACACCCCAAAGTTGAGGAAGACCTGCATGCTGCCAAATCGGTTGTGGAAGTTGCTGAAGCACATCTGATAGAAACCTAGAATTCAAAATAAAAATAAGTTCCATACCTCCACCACATTTCAACGGGTGTACTGTTTTTTTTTTGGTGTGTGTGTGCGTTCAAAAGGAGGAACAATGTACCGGTCTCCTCAGCTACAAAGTTGATTTGACCCGTAGCTTCGTCAATTTTGGACAACAGCAAGCCTTTAGGAGAGTTGACAGTGACGGATAAGTGTCTGTCGTTGCCGACACCCGTCACCCACTGGACCTAAACGCAGACAGATGGCTCTCGTTCACTGTCATATGGGACGACCATGTGCTGCAAACCATATGTTGGGGCCTCAGTAAATGACAATGGAGTAAGCCCTGAACAGATTGACTTTTTATCTGAATATTATACATTTTAAGCCTTTTAATAAAATGTTCAGGCCAAGCCAGGCAATAATTAGTAGGCATAACTTTCCAAGATAAATATGTTGCACAATAAAAACATATCCTGTTATTGTACTACTAAGCTAGAACAACGTCTTACCATAAAAGTCAAGTAGAAGCGCTCCCCTTGGTGCGCAAAGTGCCAGAAGCACTCCAGTCCGGAGGCACGCAGCACGACAGCAAAGTCATACTGGTCCGCTCCCCAGAACAAGTCCTTGTCCGCTGGTAGGTCTGCACGGGGGTCCACCAAACCCAATAGAGCCAGGAGCACAATGAAGGATACCCCACATAACATGGCTGGTCCTCCTGAATGGATATGTTCTTATAGCAATGAGGTGCAGGTTGCTACTGTCTGCCAGTGTGGATGTGTCGTGGCTTGTGGGACAAGAAATGATTAACTACAACCCATATGTCTGCTTCACTAAAAAGGTGGGGCTACGGGGTGAAGTTTCCCCAAGGTATAGATCTAGGATCAGACCCCCCCCCCCCCCCCCCCCCTTTATACACTTAACCAATTGTGGGGGAAGTGCAAAACTGGCCCAAGGTCAGTGTCTAGTGACAACTTCATCCTACTCCCTATGATGGGTGGATTTGTGTGGTATGGGAAAATACAGGTCCCTTCACATATGGCGTTGACTAAGCTGGTCCCAGTTCCCTCCCTAGCCTTTCCCCTCAGCCATAACCCTTTAGCGTTTGCAGATCTGAAGGGCCTGGACAGGTATAAGCAGTGTAAAAGGTGAAGCTTCCATTATATTGCTTCCACCTTAGAGATCTGTCGACATCAAAAGGCTACAGGAAGGGAGCGAATTGGGACCAGTGCTTCACATACGGCTTTCTGAGTACAGCAAATCATTCACCAGTTCCAAGTGGGCTTTTTGAAGTGCTGCTATCTTCTATACAGTCAGTAATATTGACAAAGAAATCAGGATTTGAGAGGTAGAAATTAAGTTCATTTAAACAGGAGCCCGGGAAAAAGTTAGCATGAAAGAGTTCAAAACAGAAGTACATAACATACTGTATAATCTCTTAACAAGAGCATTTTAAAAAACAGCCGAGTCCTCCTACATTACTTTATCCAGTCCATCAAATGTCAAATTCATCAGAATTATTTTAAGATCAGTATGATAGGAACTTCCTCTGTGTACATAGGAGAGTATAACATAGGAGTGTATAACATGGAGTACTTGAGGGAAGCACATGCACATAGTTTTGTGTGAAAGCTCATAAGGTTGTGTACAGTACTGTATTTCGACTTGATAAAGTAAATACCATACAGTGCCATGTAAGCATTTGACTGTTTGAGATAATCATCGACTCTGCTGGAGTCATAGTCCATTACACACAAATTACCATTTAAAAAAAAAAGGTAGACTCAGCGTTATGACGTTGCCACGACCAGCACCGAAGACACTGAGATGAAAGACTTGGCTCTCAGAGACAAACAGAGTATCTGCCAATAGGCACGGGTGTGCTTCACGCTGCTAAAGTAGTAGCTACGACGGCACCACAACAGCAGAAAAGTTTAGCCAAGCGCTTCAACGCTCTTAGTTGTTGCGGAAAGTGGCCCAATATTGCTGGTAACGTCGTGCAACACTGAGTTTACCTTTAAATTAGAGTACAGTTAAATGATCATAGCATTCTTACCACCTATTAAAAAGAACCATAATGCTAACTTTTGGCTAATGAATCCAGTTCCTATGCCTTTAAAAATGGTCAACTTCACAGCAAATTTGTCAGACACATTAGTAAAAGTTGATGTGATTGCCTCATGCAGAATCCAAACTGCTGATTATAGTAGTTCTCTACCATCTTGCTGGCATTAATTATTCATATGCCTCATTCCCCACCCCAACTCATTGAACTCCTACAAATGGTAAACACACTTTTTTTTGGTATGCAAAAACAACAGCATTCGCCAGAAATATATCCAGCAATATACTGTTTTCATTTAAAAAAAAGTATGATATGGTTATAGTAGTGGTTAACACTAATTCCAGCGCATTGTTTTTCCAGAGGTGCAGCTAACGATGGCCAGGGAAGGACACTTAAGCCTAATTTATACCCTACATACAGGATGCAAGATCTCCAATTAGCTACGTAAAACGGTGACCCTACATAGTTCCGTAGCCAAAATACAGACGTGTGCAGTCCAGCAATTTGTAACTCGATACAAGTACAAGATTGTCATTTTGAGTAGCTAGTTGAGCTCTTGCGTTGCGTATGTATCGTGAGGTATAAATTAGGCTTTACTCACACACACCCCCCCCCCCCCCCAGAGTGAGGAAGAGCAGAAAACAACTAGTGTCTTTAAAAGGAAGTCAATAACTAAACAACAGAACAGTCCTCTGAGATACAGTGGATCCTCCCTTTAGGCGGAAATTTAGGAAATGTTTACTGTGTAGTATGTTGTGTTTCAGTCCGTTTTAGGACGACAGCGCACTTTCATTTGATCTTTCAACAGTTTTCGATGGGTCTCTTGATCTTTTGATTCCTGCTCCATGTCAGCTACGGGGAGACGTGATGTTCAGAAGCACCATTGTCCATGCGGTTGTACAGAACTTGAGTCTTCCTGGTAGCCGGGCTTGTGTTCATTAGGGCACGCAATGGAAAATATTTAGCAAAAATAAAACAAGAATGTACGTTTCTTATTGGACAAGTCCGCATAGTCCCTTTCCTGTTTCAATCCGTTTTCTTCTGTTTGATGCCTAAATGAACAGGACCCTGGTGTCAGAGACCGGTTCCAAAGATCGTTCCAGACAGTTCCTGTACGAAGCTGCTCATAATGTGAGAGGTCAGACTGAGAACTCGGCGCCGGCTTTCCTGGAGCTAGTGGTGAGTAGCCGGCGCAGTCGGAGACCGGCAAACGGGTTGATCCACAGCAGTGACGGCTGGCCACCAAACACGCTCCTCATGCCCTCCCAGCGAACTTGCCTCTCCCAAGTGGGCTTCTCATTCTTCAGACGCTCAATCTCCTAGTAACACACACACACACACACACGCACAGAGAGAGAGGGGTAAACGGCAATGCAGGGTGAGAATTCAATAAAAGATGAGCTAATGGTCAAATAACCACAATGGTAAAAAAGCCTGCCATAGGTCACGGGTCTCAACATCACCACCACTAAGTTTCTACATTCTTACATTACTAACAGTTTTCTGAAGGAGGCTGATGTCTCATTTGTAAATAGGCCCCATTTCCCTCCTGATTCTATTGACAAATGGAACTTCACTACCATGACCATGTGCTTGTTCAGAGGGGCAGGACACTTGGAAACAAATCCCAATCATGCAGAATAGAGAATCTTATTGTTGATAGAAATGGTCAATGTAGAATGGCGTTCTGTAATGCCTTTGCCCTACTGAATAAGCACTGCATGTCTATCTATGGTTTGTCTATGTGGTTTGGCTCCTCACCATCTTGTTGCAGATGAAGTGGACCTGAGAATGTAATGTATAACATGGAAACAATTCTTAATCATGCACAAGACTCCATCTAATCTACATTGTATATCTGAGGTTGTGGGTTCAATTCCCACAAGAATCACATAACACAAATTGAAAATGTAGGCAATCACCATGCAGAAACTTACTTAGGATTAAAAAAAAAAAGATTTAAAAAAAATGTCTGCTAAGTGGCATATACTGATAATCTCCTCACTGTCTCATCATTGCAGATGGAGTGGACCTGAGTGCCAAACATGATAGCTGTGAAGCTGAGGAAGAGGAGGCCCTCAAGGCAGAGGAAGATCATCAGCATCACCGTCACCGGAGGGGAAAAGTCACTGCACTCTGGAGGGGCAGAAACATCATCCAGCATAATGACATCAACACTGACCTCAATGTAGTTATATTTGAAGCTGCAATCCTGAATTTGAAAACCAAAAAACGGCTGCCCCGCCACTTGGTTTGCTAAAAAGCTGAGGGATGGGGCAAAAGAAAAATAAGCCCTATCAAATTCATAGATGGAGCTATGGATGCAAAGAATGATTGTCCACAAAATTAAAATGGTCATTTTGAAGCTGTAACATTTTCTGAACAAAGACTTTGTTTACAAGCAATCTTACAATGCTTATCATAAATAGCAATCTTACAATGCTTATCATAAATAGCAATCTTACAATGCTTATCATAAATAGCAATCTTACAATGCTTATCATAAATAGCAATCTTACAATGCTTATCATAAATAGCAATCTTACAATGCTTATCATAAATAGCAATCTTACAATGCTTATCATAAATAGTCACCACTTGGATTTCTTCACATTTTATTCTGTTAAAGTGGGATTAAAATGGATGTAATTGCAATTTTTTTGTCAACGATCTACACAAAATACTATGTATATATATTACTTTTTATTTTATTTTATGTACAGTTGAGGTCGGAAGTTTACATACACCTTTAGCCAAATACATTTAAACAACGTTTTTCACAATTCTTGACATTTAATCCTAGTAAAAATTTCCTGTTTTAGGTCAGTTAGGATCACCACTTTATTTTAAGAATGTGAAATGTCAGAATAATAGTTTCTCTCTCATCACATTCCCAGTGGGTCAGAAGTTTACATACACTCAATTAGTATTTGGTAGCATTGCCTTTAAATTGTTTAACTTGGGTCAAATGTTTCAGGTAGCCTTCCACAAGCTTCCCATAAAGAAAATGTGCATTTTGGCCCATTCCTCCTGACAGAGCTAATGTAACTGAGTCAGGTTTGTAAGCATCCTTGCTCACACACACTTGTTCAGTTCTGCCAACAAATGTTCTATAGGATTGAGGTCAGGGCTTTATGATGGCCACTCCAATACCTTGACTTTGTCCTTTAGCCATCTTGCCACAACTTTGGAAGTATGCTTGGGGTCATTGTTCATTTGAAGACCCATTTGTGACCAAGCTTTAACTTCCTGACTGATGTCTTGAGATGTTGCTTCAATATATCCACATAATTTTCCAGCCTCATGATGCCATCTATTTTGTGAAGTGACCCAGTCCCTCCTGCAGCAAAGCACCCCCACAACATGATGCTGCCACCCCCGTGCTTCATGGTTGGGATGGTGTTCTTCGGCTTGCAAGTCACCCCCTTTTTCCTCCAAACATAACGATGGTCATTATGGCCAAACGGTTCTATTTTTGTTTCATCAGACCAGAGGACATTTCTCCAAAAAAGTACGATCTTTGCCCCCTTGTGCAGTTGCAAACCATAGTTCGGCTTTTTTTATGGTGGTTTTGGAACAGTGGCTTCTTCCTTGCTGAGCGGCCTTTCGGGGTATATCGATATAGGACTCGTTTTTAACTGTGGATATAGATACTTTAGTACCTGTTTCCTCCAGCATCTTCACAAGGTCTTTTGCTGTTGTTCTGCGATTGATTTGCACTTTTCGCACCAAAGTACGTTCATCTCTAGGAGGCAGAATGCGTCTCCTTCCTGAGCGGTATAACAGCTGCGTGGTCCCATGGTGTTTATACTGGTGGTTGATCCATCCTCAGTTTTCTCCTATCACAGCCATTAAGGGGTTTTAAAATCCCATTAGGTGACAGTGAAATTTCCTTCCTCTCCGGCAACTCAGTTAGGAAGGACGCCTGTATCTTTGTAGTGACTCGGTGTGTTGATACAACATCCAAAGCCCAATGAGTATCTTCATGTTCAAAGGGATATTCAGTGTGTGCTTTTTATTTTGTCCTTCTTTGCGAAGCATTGGAAAGGCTCCCTGTTCTTTGTGGTTGAATCTGTGTTTGAAATTCACTACTCGACTGAGGGACCTTACATATAATTGTGTGTGTGGTATACAGAGATGAGGTAGTCATTCAAAAATCACGTTAAACCCTATTATTATAACAGAGTGAGTCAATGCAACAATCAATGTAGCTGTATTTAAAAAAGGAACAGTATATTTAGACAACGACTCATCTAATGACACTCACCACTCCACTGGACTTTGACACAGGTTACGAACTGGTACCCACTCAGAGTGAGAGCGTGGGTGGAGATCATCGCTATATACATCTGGGGGAAAAAAAGAGAAGGAATTATGACTTAACTCTAGTATTGATGGTAAAACATTCATTTCAATTCATTGTGCATTGACAATGCCCATAGGCATAACGATACAACAAAAAGCCACCTGACGACCACAGCCTACATGATCACAGCCTATCCTTATAATAAATTGGATTTCTCCTATCTGGCGAGAGTTAAAAAGCACAGCAGCACCAATGTTTGCTTGTAGCAATCAGTTAACAGGGACTGTTTGGTTTACGGGCTTTTATGATAAGCACGGTGAGAAGATGCCACAAATAAAGATGACAGTTAGCCTACTCGTTTTATCAAACCCATTGTTTCCATGCAAAACTATACAATAGCATAAAATAGGGATGTCAGTCGCGAAAAAAAAAAGATTCATAATTTTGCCCTATTAGTTGATTAATTGGACTGATGTACTAGAAATGCATTTCGCCATTTCCATTGTGCACCTGGACTTAAACAATGTGGATCTGAGATGGAACTCACAGTGAAGAGGACAAAGAAGCGCTGGTTGTTCTCTCCGACACAGTTGTTTACCCATGGACAGTGGTGATCCATCTTACGGATGCAGCGCTTGCAAATACTACAGGAGAAGGAAACAAAACCATGGTCATTAAGCACCAAACGGAAGAAAATTGACTGAAACTGACAGGGACTACTTGGACTGCTCCAATATGAAATGTTCCTTTTTGTTTTCCATTGCAAAAGTTTTACTACGGTGTGGACTAATGAACAGGGCCCATCATATTGGTTACTAGTTACTCGACCAGGAAAAGAGCCTGGCCCTAGATGTCATAAAGCATAATACACAAAGCACACAACGCATTTCTTTCTCACCTGCAGTGGTGGGCTCTCTCAGGTTTGATGCTGCAGCATTTGGGACACTTATAGATGACTTCTCCTGGTTTCAGCTTCAGGCTCTCCATGTATTTCTTGGTGGCGTTGCCTTTGGGCACAGCTCCCTAAAAACAGACAAGGATGGACAGAATGGACACAGGCAGACTGACATGTTTGGACAGACTCATTCAAAACCTCAAGGAAACTCCTCGTAAGTCAGTTCTCTCATGCTAATAGGACAACACGCACGGTTCCTATAATGTGCCCATGGGCATCAGAGTGCTCTCATATGACATTCTTTCTGACTGCTTGCATGGTCCGCCTTGCCCTCCATTCAAAGGCACTCCGTTTTTCAAGTCACCCAACATTACAATGCATCCTCGCTTCTTTGTTACGGTGGGCCCTAATGAGCACGGCCCTGCAGTGGTCAGTTCACTCACCGGGTCGGTGAGCATGGTGCGCAGGTGCGAGCTGAGTGCCAGCACGGCCAGGCAGTTGAAGACCACGCCGTTGACCACAGCGTACCAGAAGCTCTTGGAGGGCAGCAGCATGACAAAGGTGACCACAAAGTCGGCGTAGAGCACCAGGAACCAGGTGATGAAGGCACAGACAATGCCACAGCCGTCCTGGATGAACCACACCCGTTCCGCCTCCCCTACTGCGGAACCCGCTGCAGACTCCTCCCTGTCCAGCAGGGGGTGCTGTTGCTCTACATCTCGCAGCCGATGACCTGAAGACATGCTGCCCTGCAGGGAGAGACAGAAAACGGGAATATGAAAGCACAGAAAGAAAATGTTTGTATTTGTTCAAATGAAACACTTTGGTCTAATTGTGGACATAGGCTATTAAGCCCTACTTCGTGCCCATTGACTAATTAGGCGTGCTTTGTACTCACTTTTTGTTAGTATCCTTTAGAGTGCCATTGTGTCCAATCTTCAGCACTACTGATGAGAGCATCCAGGGCCTGACTTCTCAGGCCACATAGTTGAAAGTGAAACAGCCTTGCTGTAACAGGGGTGTATTCATTAAGAATCAAAAAGGTAACAAACAGAGAAAATGGATCAAAAGGGCGAGTGCCCTACCTGGGGTGTATTCATTACAGAAACTGTTGACCGTTTAAGAACCATACGGAAACAAACAGCAAAAATAGAGTTTCTATTGGACACATTCAGGTTGGTCCCGCCCAGTTTCGGTTGCTTCTGTTTAAGCGGAATGGATACAACCCTGAATTTGTCCAATATTAACTATCGATTGCGTTTCCATTTGTAATCATTTCTCCAAACAATTGCAAAACTAGCGTTTCTATTAGACAGATTCGGGTAGGTACCAGCCTGTTTGCGGAACCCGTCCAATAAAAACGGACATTTTGGTTCGATTGGCAACTGTTTTGTGTAATGATTACGGTGACAGTTCTACAATCCATATCTATAAATCGGAGGTCAACATCTGATCCAGTAACAAATGTTGTGTGCACAGCAGATGGAATACCATTTGCACATCCCTTTTAAACAAAGACCTTTGAGAATATGGCATTGTGCAGCTTGCTAGCTAACGACGTCGTAAACACATATAAAGACAGCTAGCTATTAGCATGTCTAGCCCTCCGTGGTGGTTGACGTTAATAGGTTGTGCAGTAGCAAAGTTCACTCAACTACTTACTAAACAAACGATTGACATCCGACAGTAGTAAGCTAGTGGTGTCGTCAAACTTCTCTTTGACTGATAAACGTTCGCTAGATAACGTTAGCCGACAGGCTGGCTAGAAGTGCTAACATTTACACCTGCCTAACATTAGTGAGGAGCTGTAGGTATTTGCGCTAGCATTATTAACGTTAAATATTAAGTAACTAAATTCTTACCCTCAGACAGTTTACAAGTTTCCTTCTGATGGAATAAGGCTTCGACTTCATTCATGACAGCCCCACTCAAGGCAAGTAGCTAGGCTAACGCTAGCTACACAACAATGTTTGGGAAGGTGCATTTCCGGTATGGTAGAATATTTTGAGAACTGTCCAATTTTGTTATGATCAGATTTCTATATGTTTTTAAATGTTTTAATCATTTAGCTACTTATTTACTTATTTACTTTATTAAATCAGAAGTTTTTGTGCAACAGGCAAACATAAACCTACCTGTGTACTGTAGGGTTTAGCCACTGGGCCCCTCCCATATTTATGTTACCTATGTTTCTGCAGGCAGTACTAGTTCTAAAAACATGAAGTGATGATATTGTGTGGAAACTTCAGTTTTAGGCCAATACCTTGACTCTGTGTATGTATTTTTCTAGTCAGTAGATCCGTTGTCACTGAATCTGATTGTGTGTCGAAACCTGCTTGGGATCTGCTTTTGTTCGGTCAGGGGCATTGGTATAGCATACATTTTTCACTGCCTGTAATTATTATCTTACATGATGTGTGCTCTGGCAGTGAGCTAGCTCGAAGGACAATATTAATGTCCTAACGACAAGACCTATGTACTGCATGTATTGTAGCCTAATTTTCTTATAAATTGTTAAACAAATATGTGGCATTTCCTGTCTGAAATGTGCTAATTATTGTTTTCCCAAATTAGTGTCATCCCAAACTAATGCAATATGGTGTAATTACAGACCGCAATTCAGGCAATTACTTGATGTGGTCGTCCCTTGGTATTAGGAAACACCCATTGGTGCCTGCCATTGGTCAGTTCCGGTGTTTTGAGGGTGATGGTTTCTCAACACTGATGATTTTTGTACATCGCAGGTTAGGATAATTAATGTGGCAGGTTAGGATAATTAATGTGGCAGGTTAGGATAATTAATGTTGCAGGTTAGGTGAATTAGGATGGCGGGTTAGGAGAATGAGGTTAAGGTTAGGAAAAGGGTTAGGCTTAGCTACAACGATACAGTTGTCCCCGATGCGAAAGCAATGACCACGGACCAATGGCCAGCATCAATGGGTGTAACTTTATATTAAGAAATGCCGATATCAGAAAATGCCCCAAATGGCAGTCTGTAATTACATCCTTCTCAACTAATGTGCTAACTTGGTTTGAAAAAATCAGACCTGGGTTCAAATACTATTTGAAATCATTTCAAATAATTTAGCTGGGATAGTTTGAGCTTGCCTGGTGCAATGGATCCAATAGAATAGTCTTCCCATCTGGGACTCCAGGCAGGCTTAGTTAGGCAATCGCTTAAAGTATTAGAACATTTGTATTGAACATATTTCAACCCAGATCTGTTAAAAATAAATAGAAGGGAGTATGTCAATCACAGGAGGTTGGTGGCACCTTAATTGGGGAGGACGGGCTCATGGTAATGGCTGGAGCGGAATGGGTAGAATGGTATCAAATACATTCAATTTGCATCATTCCGTCCGTTATTATGAGCCGTCCTCCCCTCAGCAGCCTCCACTGAACTGTCAATGGGTAATATTAAAATCCTGATAAAATGGTAGTCATTTCATAACATAATGGCATAAGGTGACCACGCTGTTCTGTGTCAAAGGCCCAGCTATGTTGACTGACTAAAATCACAGTCTCTATCGGTCTCTATTTGAATGTCCCAAAATAAGATTTAAAGTAAAAAATGTTCTACTTAGCCAAATTCCAATAAACTGGTAAAAGTCCTGCATAGTCAAAATCATGTTTTTCTTTAAATGGGATAATATTTGGATGAAACCAGATCAAAGTAGGATGACCAAAGTATGAAAAATGACTATTGCTGGTACATTGATAAAGTTTGACCATAAAGTTACTGGTCCCCTCCCCTGTTAAAAACATGAATTCAGGAGGTGGGATTATAGTTTCTTTATGTAACATCACATAAAGCCTCTCATTTTAGTTCACAAATGGTAACGTCTTATTCTCATACATAATTTAAATAAGTACCATCTTGTAACCAGAAGGTGTGTTGTAGGGTAAAACCTAGTCAGTTGTACAACTGAAATGTGTCTTCTGCATTTAACCCAACTCCTCTGAATCAAAGAGGTGCGGGGGGCTGCTACATCCATGTCTTCAGCACCCGGGGAACAGTGGGTTAACTGCCTTGCTCAGGGGAAGATGACAGATTTTGACCTTGTCCGCTCGGGGATTCCATCCAGCAACTTTTCAGTTACTGGCTCAACGCTCGAACCACGAGGCTACCTGCCACACTGTGTTCACAGAGGGCCCAGTTTACATAGCTAGGTAGCTAGTCTACTGGTTCCAAAAATGTACTTCAGAATATCAGCAATTAGAATTACAGATTTCTCTGTAATTTAAGGCATTTAAGGCAAGGATACTTATAGGTCTCCCCTTTGTCTGGTGAGTTACTGGTTAGCTAGGTCTTCAGCCAGCGTGGAACCAAAGGAAGAGTTGCTCAAAACTCAGATACAGTTATGTCAATACATGAAGAGAAGCCAAATGGAAGAAGTAGAAAAGTTCTTGATATCATTGATAGTTATTGTTTATGAATATTGTCTGGCAGTCTATATAGTACCCAGACCTCATCCTGTCCAATTCTTACTGAAAAAGTCCCAGATTAAACATGGCTGACATTTCCATTTGGGCAAGCTAGCTACATTAAACAGCCAACATTTTTGTCTATATTGATTATTTTATAATAACCAAACAGTTGCATAAAACCAACACAAATAATTTGTGAAACCATGATGTGATGTGGATTTTGCATTCTAATTTCAATGTGCTTGAGGTGACCTCAATGTGTCCATGTCACTTGTTGACATAGGTGTTTCAAAGAACTGTCAGTCAAGGTGAGCTCCCTGCCCACTCAGCTATTAGCTCCCCTCCCACTCAGCCTGTCTTTTCAGACTTCCTGATAGTTAGACATGAGAGAAAATGTACATTTTCTCAAATTCATAGAATTTGTATTGGGAAAAATATTACGGGGGATGTTTTGGTCACTCAAAAGGCTATTTTACATAGAAATCAGGATGACTGTGCGGGACCTTTAAACCATATTAATAATCAATCAATGCAGATTAAGTAAATACATGCCATCTCCAAGAGCTTGTTGTTTTTTTAAAAGCAAAGATGGATGGTGGATTGATGGGGGTCAAGGTCTTTTTCACAAAACACACAGGAACATGAGGATGGCTGAAGAAGCGCAGTTACATTACTGTAAGTAGTCACAGAGGAAGATAGATGGCAGTAGAACACTTCTCAAAATCTCCCTTGCAAGCTGCCTTCCCTCATGCTTTACTGTGAGATAGCTACATAACAAAGTAGCACCACAATTCCACTGGCTCATGACCCAAATCTTCTGAGAACTGCCAAACAAAAAGGCTGCATTTACACAGGCAGCCCAATTCTAATAACTGGTATTTGATTGGTTCAGATCTTCTCACATCAGATCTTTTTTTTTAGAGCTGATCTGATTGGTCAAAATTCCAATTAGTGAGAAAAAAAAATCTGAATTAGGCTGCCTGTGTAAACGCAGCCTAATGGACCCCTTCTCTCCACTTGCGTTTTCAGTAACCATGTTTAGATTTGGTCAGCCAAACAAATGTCACCACTTTCCAAAGAGCAGAATCATCACAGTCTGTTTACCATGACTTAAAATATTCATAACGCCACTGAATGAAACCGCTGAAGCGAAGGGAAAAAATGAATATAACTTTAGGTGTATGGATATTTTAATGTTTGACCATGTTGCTTAGCTTCACATAAACATGATACATGACCAAGTAGCTATTGACACATTAAACTGCAGTACTACACTGCACAACTGCTAATCATACACGTTACAAAGCCGTTATACTGTATTTCATATCATACACAGAAAATTGGTCAGGGTTACCTAGTGTTGATTTTTCAGTGGAACATTTCTAGTGTTAATTCAGGTGTTAAATTATCTCTGTAAGTGTTAAATTAACTTTTCATTGGTGTAAAAGAACCCCACTGTTGGTGTTAATAAACAGAGTTGAATGTTAGAGTGCGATTTTGTCAGTTTTATTCTGTGGGGAGTAAAAGTTTCCCATCAAAACCACACCCATCATTATCATTTTCCACATTTTCTTACTTTATAGCCTTATTCTAAAATGTACGAAAACAAAAATCCTCCTCATCAATCGACACATGATACCCCATAATGACAAAGTGAAAACAGGTTTAAAAAAAACCTGACAGAAATGCCTTATTGACATAAGTATTCAGACCCTTTGCTATGAGACTCAAAATTGAGCTCAGGTGCATCCTGTTTCCATTGATCATCCTTGAGATGTTTCTACAACTTGACTGGCTGGAGTCCACCTGTGGATAAGGGTACCAAAACAATTCTGTGGATCCAATAAGACTCTTCCTAGAGCTGGCCGCCTAGCCAAATTGAGCAATTGGGGAAGAAGGGCATTGGTCAGGGAGGTGACCAAGAACCTGATGGTCACTCTAACAGAGCTCCAGAGTTCCTCTGTGGAGATAGGAGAACCTTCCAGAAGGACAACCATCTCTGCAGCAATCAGTTAGAGTGGCCAGGCGGAAGCCACTCCTTAGTAAAAGGCACATGACAGCCCGCTTGGAGTTTGCCAAAACGCACCTAAAGGACTCCGACCATGAGCAACAATATTATCTGGCCTGATGAAACCAAGATTGATCTCTTAACCTGTATGCCAAGCGTCATGTCTGAAGGAAACCTGACCCCATCTCTACGGTAAATCATGGTGGTGGCAGCAACATCATGCTGTGGGGATGTTTTTCAGCGGCAGGGACTGGGAGATTAGTCAGGCTTGAGGGAAAGATGAACGGAGCAAAGTACAGAGAGATCCTTGATGAAAACCTGCTCTCGAGTGCTGAGGACCTCAGACTGGAGACAATGACCCTAAGCACAAGCCAAGACAATTCCGGAATGGCTTCGGGACAATACTCTGAACGTCCTTGAGTGGCCCAGCCAGAGCCCAGACTTGAATCCAATCGAACATCTCTGGAGAGACCTGAAAATAGCTGTGCCAACCTTGTAGCGTTATACCCAAGAAGACAAGGCTGTAATTGCTGCCAAAGGTGCTTCAACTAAGTAAAGGGTTTGAATAATTATGTAAATGTAATATTTCCATTTTTTTTAATTACATTTGCAAAGATTTCTAAAAACATGTTTTTGCTTTGTCGTTATGGGGTATTGTGTGTAGATTGATTGTGGGGAAACAATTTAAACAATTTTAGAATAAGGCTGTAACTTAAAACATTTTGGAAAAAGTTAAGGGGCCTGAATACTTTCCGAATGCACTGTGTACTCGTATTTAAATTGCACTTCTCTCGATATGGACACAAACTCAAGTTCAAGTACTGTATCAATGAGCACAAAATACAGAATCCAAGGCCTTGATAACCAAACATTGCAGATCTTTGTAGTCCCAAATACAGTATTTCTGGTACAACGCTTCTCTCACCACCATTGATTTAGTTTTGAACTGATATTGGTGGTATATGTTGAATTTATAAGTCAATAGCATTTATATAGTTCCTCTTTTCCTGTTAGGCTCCAGTCCCAGCCCAAATCCCAGGGTAAGAGAGGCCACTCTTTTACAGTAGTTGACATTAACAGGCGGACTACACCTCTCGCGTCGCGTGTGCTGCAAAATACATTTAGAAATCTGTTATTCAATTATTGTACCCACACTGCTCGCGCGTGCCAACTAGCGTCTGCGTTGCCAAGGGCTAAAATAGAAGTCAGTTCTATTTCTGTTGCAGATCGGGCTGCAAGTCCTACCTCTCCCATCTCTTCATTGGTTTATAGAAGCAGGTACCCATGTGCCATCTCCTCATTGGTTATACCTACGTGGGTGACTGAAAGACAAACAAAGTCGGTGGTGGTAATGCACCTAATTTATGAAAGTTGCCAATCGCAAAATAAAGTCAAGAGAAGAAAAAGCCTGGAAGGAGGAGAGATGACTAGAAACGATTCAGTTGACCGTTTGTGTGGATTAATTGGCGGAGTAGAGGACCTTGTGCATTTCAGGTAAAATAACTCAATGTTTATATCCCAGGACAAATTAGCTAGCAACAGCAAGCTAGCTAAAAAGTACAAATTAGCTAGCAAGTGCAAGCTAGCTAGCTTGCCATAAATGTTTAATGCTTTTCGACCTGTCCCCAAATGAATATAATTGGTTCAGAGTTTGTTTTGAAATTTTAACCTGCATGTCGCGATCGCATTTTGTGTAGGGGGACAAAATACATTTATGCACGATGGCGCACGCACGCAGCCAGTTTGGGTTCCATGTAAAGATAAACATATGAAACAAGGAACAACCATTTCAGTAACAGGTGCAATAAAATCAAGTAACAGATTGGATTAGAAAAAATGTTATTTATATTTGAGAAGCATAAGATTAATTAATGTACATGCAAAAACATAGCATGGTGAAACAAGTAAAAATGAACCTGCAATAGAGCATGCTAGGAAATCTGATAATAATGGGCGTGGTTTTGGTTTAACTCTGGCTATTAAAACCAACACTTGGTGTTTTACACCAATGAGTGTTCATTTATGGCCTGAATTAACACCAGAAATGTTGGACTGAAAAAATCGAGACACTTCTTTTCGCTTCCCTCTTTCACTGCTTTCTTTCATCCACAGTGGCATGAAATTCATTTCCTACTCCATTGACTATGTCCATCCTTTCCCCCACACAGGAAGGGAATGGTCAGGAATAGGACCTCAGCAGTATCTCAGCCAGCCAAAAAAAGCACCTGGCATTCACTAGATTGACACTCCTCTTCTCTGCCTGACTCAAGTTTGTCTGAACAGGGTGGCCTGTAGATGGATTCCTTAGCGCCTCTCGCTGCTCCAGCCCAATCTCAATCTCTCCGCATGGAGAGTTAGCAAAGCATAGAGCTGTGGGAGACCTGCGGCGGCGGCGACCATAACCCTGCGAGCTGATCTTATCCTCCGGGGCTCTGTTGACCTTTAACCTGTTGTTGAGGATGTGCAGCCGATGGACCAGGTTTTGCAGGGTGCATGTTCCCAGAGAACAGCCAGGTCTTTTCACTGAGGTCACAATGGATCTTCTGGACCTGAAAGAGATCAAAGGAGATGAGACAAGAAATCAGAGATTTACGAAGATTTCTAAAGATGACTGAAATGTAAATGGGCTTGACCAAAAAAAACAGTTGAATGTGACATTTATAGCAGTAAAACCAAAACAAGAAACAGTGACCATTATTTAAATATAATGTGATTACCTGGAATTAAATACAGAGGAGTCCGTCTCCTCTCTCTGCCCTGGTCCACTGAGGATCCCTGAGTCTAAGGCAGAGCTGCTGTGGAGAGCTGCCCTCAAGCGACTCGGTAGCCAGCCTCTAAATCTACCAAACGAGAAGGCCTGGTTAATGCAGAACTAACCCAGTTCTCCCGAGACATATCAAAGACAGAGCACACACCCTATCCAATAATCCTGTACACTCTATTGAATTAGATGGTGGCCACTGTTCGTCTTTCGTCAATCAGCTTACCTCTTTTTCAAGTTGTAGTTCAGGCCAACTTTGGTGCCTTTCACCAGAGGTAAAATTGTGGCTAGAACACACAAGCAGATGGTGGTTTGAAGAGCCACTTTCATATTGGCTAGAACCTGTAAATAACAATGAAATGAATTAGCATGATTTCCAGAACAGTACAATTCTCACCTTTCCCCACAAGTAGTTGAGACAATCTCCTGGCTCCAAAAGTATACCTGGATTATACCATGCTTACATAAGAGGGTCCAAAAGGCAGGTTCCCTCCAGCCCCTGGTCATTCCTTTATTGCAGGGTTACATTTGGCCTAATGTAATAGCTGGACAAAAACTGTATTGGCTAGAATTCCTCTGTGTTCAGGAATACCATACATTCTAAATGGAATGTATAGAATTCCTCTGTGTTCAGGAATACCATACATTCTAAATGGAATGTATAGAATTCCTCTGTGTTCAGGAATACCATACATTCTAAATGGATGAAACTGGGTTATTTCCTTCAGTAAGAACAATATAGTAAGAAAGCTGCACCTCTGTACACACACACACACACACACACACACACACACACACACACACACACACACACACACAAAACTGCTTATCTTGGACAACAAAGACAGCACCCCTGTCTATACATTCCTGCCGTGACTTCAGCAACAACAAAAAATATGTGTTTTACCTAATACAAGTCAGAAACAAAAGATACATTCACAAGTTCAAATGACAGAGGTGACTTACCTCAGTCTCAAAACAATTTTACTTCACCGGGAGGTTGTGAGGAAAAAGAGTAGTATGTATCCCAATGGCTCCCAGTTGCATACATTCAATCTATCCAGTCTATCCAGTGTCTTTTTCAAGGCTATAGAGGTACCTATTAGTCTGAGTGTACACAGCCAAATGAGAGGCTTTATAGGGGGGATGGGAGGGACTTATACCCGAGTGGCAGTGTGGGAGGGGCTTGTGTATGTGAAAGGTTCTCTCATCCCATTCTCCAGCAGACAGCGGGATAAGCCATTGTCAGGCTCGTGAGGCCCATGTAATGTAGCACAGCTATACACTGAGTGCACAAAACATTAAGGACAGCTGCTCTTTCCGTGACAGACCGTGAATCCAGGTGAAAGCTATGACCCCTTATTGATGACACTTGTTAAATCCCTGGAGGAAATTAGGGTTAAGTGCCTTTTCACCTTGCCGGCTAGGGTATACAAACCAGCGTTTTTTTTATCACCACTGCCACCCTACTTGACCAAACTAACCTGACCAAACTAACCTGACCAAACTAACGTTCCTCCTCTTTGTTCTGCAGTGCACATTGCACAACGCTGCGGTGCCGTATTGAGTTTTGAATCTCCATTTGTGTGCATATGGAATATTTTTTTCAATGTTTTTTATTTCAGCTCATGAAACATGGGACGAACACTTTACATGTTGAGTTTATATTTTTGTTCAGTGTAGTTTTGTCCCCTTATAATCCTGGACTATGGGACCACCATCTTATTACATTTGCAATCGCAAAATACATTATTTGCTTAGATTCCAACCAAAGATGATCAAAAGCCGCGCTATAAATTGTTGGACGACCCAAAGATTCCTTGATGCCCTTCCAGACTCCCTGACTCCCTCCCGACCAAGAACCCGATGGTCACTCTGACAGTGCTCTAAAGTTAATCTGTGGAGATGGGAGAACCTTCCAGAAGGAAAACCATCTATGCAGCACTCCACCAATCAGGCCTTTATGGTAGAGTGGCCAGGAGGAAGCCACTCCTCAGTAAAAGGCACATGACAGCCCGCTTGGAGTTTGCCAAAAGGCACCTAAACACTCTCAGGATTGTATGATGTGATGAAACCAAGATTGAACTCTTTGGCCTGAATGCCAAGCGTCACGTCTGGAGGAAACCTGGCATCATCCCTACGGTGAAGCATGGTGGTGGCTGCATCATGCTGTGGGGATGTTTTTCAGTGGCAGGGACTGGGAGACTAGTCAGGATGGAGGCAAAGATGAACAGAGCAAATTACAGAGAGATCCTTGATGAAAACCTGCTTGAACCCGATCGAACATCTCTGGAGAGAATTGAATATAGCTGTGCAGCAACGCTCCTCATCCAACCTGACAGAGCTTGAGAGGATCAGCAGAGATGAATGGGAGAAACTCCCCAAATACAGTTGTGCCAAGCTTGTAGCATCATACCCAAGACTCTAGGCTGTAATCACTGCCAAATGTGCTTCAACAAAGTACTGAGTAAAGGGTCTGAATACTTACGTAAATGTGATGTTTCAGATTTATTTTCATACATTTTTATAAATTATCAAACATTTATAAGAACCTGTTTTTGCTTTGTCTTGATGGGGTATTTTGGGTAGATTGATGAGGGGCGAAAAACTATTTAATCCATTTTAGAATAAGGTTGTAACGTAACAAAATGTGGAAAAAGTCAAGAGGTCTGAATACTTTCCGAAGGCACTGTATACAGTATACAGTTTTCTCCATGGGGTGGCCAGGGGGTGGTCAAGGCTACTTCAGGGGGTCCATAGACCATGACAGAACATTTGTGTGTAACCCTAACCTGGCATCTGAGGAGCATGAATTAATCCTATGATTGCTGATTAGAGGTAGAAGTGATAATTCACTTAACCCGGAGTTCTTCAATGTGACAGATAGTGTGGTCCAAAAGGGTTCACTAGAATTCAATGTGACAGTGTGGTCCAAAAGGGTTCACTAGAATTCTTTAACATACTATGAATAGTCAGTGTCTACCTCGGAACTGCAGCTCTCTCTCTCACACACACACACACACACACACACACACACACACACACACACACACACACACACACACACACACACACACACACACACACACACACACACACATACACACACACACACACACGGGTCACTCTGTATTCTTGAATATATAATCTGGTGTTGGGCATCCAAAATATTTTTGGGGTGCCCATCAATATTACAAACTAACATAATTATATTTATGCTCATATATATTATGTTTTGGAATTGGCCTAATCAAGACCAAATTAAATCTGTGTGACATGACACGTTTTGTATTAGTATTTTTAGAATGTCAGTGTACCAGTTAGTACACAGTGCAGGTTTTAATCATGACCAGAGGGAGTGCCTAAGTGCCAAATTATCCTAGGTCGATTTAAAACAGCATAATTATGCGGGTTCTGGTGAGAACTGGCAAAATGTTTCAAAAACTCAATCATGTTGAGGGAGTGTGCCAGCCTTGACTCAACACTGAGAATTCTTAACTTGTCATCAACCATTGTTGTCCTAAGGTGGGTTTTAATCAGTTTTAAAGCTGAGAAGCTTCTCTCGCAAGAAGCACTGCTGACTGGTGTAACAACAGAAACCTTACAAAGTCGAAATAGCTCATGGAAGACCTCTTTATAAGGTTCTGGAAACACAACAGCGTCAAGGAGAGTATACGGTCTGTTCCTTCCACTTCCCTCTCTCCTATCAAGAAGTTGCTTGGTTTGATGAACCTCATGTTTGAGGTCCTCTAAATCTGACTTAAAGGTCTGAGCAAAGGCAAACAGAGGCTCTTCGTTCAAGAATGTTGTACACTTTTTGTTGAGAGACAGGACCCCTTGCATTATCTCGCAATTCTTCTTTGAAAAACGCTTCTGCAGCTCAGCTGTGAGACTGTCAAGCACCTGATAAAAGAGAGCTCTTTGGAAGCTCTCACCATCACTTTGGTCACTATTTTTCTATCATCAATGAGTCGTGAAAGCTTGTTTTAGGCTGTCTTGTACACACTGTTTGTACACTTATTTTGCAGTGCTCTGCAATCTCTTCAACCTCTTTCCATAGTTCTCCATAGTAACCCTACCTTCTGTAGTCCTGTAGTGTGTCTGTAAGGGCACCTACTAGATCCACAGCCCTTCCTGTAATGTGTCTGTAAGGGCACCTACTAGATCCACAGTCCTTGCTGTAATGTGTCTGTAAGGGCATCTACTAGATCCACAGCCCTTGCTGTAATGTGTCTAAGGACACCTACTAGATCCACAGCCCTTCCTGTGATGTGTCTGTAAGGGCACCTACTAGATCCACAGCCCTTCCTGTAATGTGTCTGTAAGGGCACCTACTAGATCCACAGCCCTTCCTGTAATGTGTCTAAGGGCACCTACTAGATCCACAGCCCTTCCTGTAGTGTGTCTGTAAGGGCACCTACTAGATCCACAGCCCTTCCTGTAATGTGTCTGTAAGGGCACCTACTAGATCCACAGCCCTTCCTGTAATGTGTCTGTAAGGGCACCTACTAGATCCACAGCCCTTCCTGTAGTGTGTCTAAGGGCACCTACTAGATCCACAGCCCTTCCTGTAGTGTGTCTGTAAGGGCACCTACTATATCCACAGCCCTTCCTGTAATGTGTCTGTAAGGGCACCTACTAGATCCACAGCCCTTCCTGTAATGTGTCTGTAAGGGCACCTACTAGATCCACAGCCCTTCCTGTAGTGTGTCTGTAAGGGCACCTACTAGATCCACAGCCCTTCCTGTAATGTGTCTGTAAGGGCACCTACTAGATCCACAGCCCTTCCTGTAATGTGTCTGTAAGGGCACCTACTAGATCCACAGCCCTTCCTGTAATGTGTCTGTAAGGGCACCTACTAGATCCACAGCCCTTCCTGTAATGTGTCTGTAAGGGCACCTACTAGATCCACAGCCCTTCCTGTAATGTGTCTAAGGGCACCTACTAGATCCACAGCCCTTCCTGTAGTGTGTCTGTAAGGGCACCTACTAGATCCACAGCCCTTCCTGTAATGTGTCTGTAAGGGCACCTACTAGATCCACAGCCCTTCCTGTAATGTGTCTGTAAGGGCACCTACTAGATCCACAGCCCTTCCTGTAGTGTGTCTAAGGGCACCTACTAGATCCACAGCCCTTCCTGTAGTGTGTCTGTAAGGGCACCTACTATATCCACAGCCCTTCCTGTAATGTGTCTGTAAGGGCACCTACTAGATCCACAGCCCTTCCTGTAATGTGTCTGTAAGGGCACCTACTAGATCCACAGCCCTTCCTGTAGTGTGTCTGTAAGGGCACCTACTAGATCCACAGCCCTTCCTGTAATGTGTCTGTAAGGGCACCTACTAGATCCACAGCCCTTCCTGTAATGTGTCTGTAAGGGCACCTACTAGATCCACAGCCCTTCCTGTAATGTGTCTGTAAGGGCACCTACTAGATCCACAGCCCTTCCTGTAATGTGTCTGTAAGGGCACCTACTAGATCCACAGCCCTTCCTGTAATGTGTCTGTAAGGGAACCTACTAGATCCACAGCCCTTCCTGTAGTGTGTCTGTAAGGGCACCTACTAGATCCACAGCCCTTCCTGTAATGTGTCTGTAAGGACACCTACTAGATCCACAGCCCTTCCTGTAGTGTGTCTGTAAGGGCACCTACTAGATCCACAGCCCTTCCTGTAGTGTGACTGTAAGGGCACCTACTATATCCACAGCCCTTCCTGTAATGTGTCTGTAAGGGCACCTACTAGATCCACAGCCCTTCCTGTAATGTGTCTGTAAGGGCACCTACTAGATCCACAGCCCTTCCTGTAATGTGTCTGTAAGGGCACCTACTAGATCCACAGCCCTTCCTGTAATGTGTCTGTAAGGGCACCTATTAGATCCACAGCCCTTCCTGTAATGTGTCTGTAAGGGCACCTACTAGATCCACAGCCCTTCCTGTAATGTGTCTGTAAGGGCACCTATTAGATCCACAGCCCTTCCTGTAATGTGTCTAAGGGCACCTACTAGATCCACAGCCCTTCCTGTAATGTGTCTGTAAGGGCACCTACTAGATCCACAGCCCTTCCTGTAGTGTGTCTGTAAGGGCACCTACTAGATCCACAGCCCTTCCTGTAATGTGTCTGTAAGGGCACCTACTAGATCCACAACCCTTCCTGTAATGTGTCTGTAAGGGCACCTACTAGATCCACAGCCCTTCCTGTAATGTGTCTAAGGGCACCTACTAGATCCACAGCCCTTCCTGTAGTGTGTCTGTAAGGACACCTACTATATCCACAGCCCTTCCTGTAATGTGTCTGTAAGGGCACCTACTAGATACACAGCCCTTCCTGTAATGTGTCTGTAAGGGCACCTACTAGATCCACAGCCCTTCCTGTAATGTGTCTGTAAGGGCACCTACTAGATCCACAGCCCTTCCTGTTATGTGTCTGTAAGGGCACCTACTAGATCCACAGCCCTTCCTGTAATGTGTCTGTAAGGACACCTACTAGATCCACAGCCCTTCCTGTAATGTGTCTGTAAGGGCACCTACTAGACCCACAGCCCTTCCTGTAATGTGTCTGTAAGGACACCTACTAGATCCACAGCCCTTCCTGTAATGTGTCTGTAAGGGCACCTACTAGATCCACACCCCTTCCTGTAATGTGTCTAAGGACACCTACTAGATCCACAGCCCTTCATGTAATGTGTCTGTAAGGACACCTACTAGATCCACAGCCTTTCCCGTAATGTGTCTGTAACGGCACCTACTAGATCCACAGCCCTTCCTGTAATGTGTCTGTAAGGGCACCTACTAGATCCACAGCCCTTCCTGTAATGTGTCTGTAAGGGCACCTACTAGATCCACAGCCCTTCCTGTAATGTGTCTGTAAGGGCACCTACTATATCCACAGCCCTTCCTGTAATATGTCTGTAAGGGCACCTACTAGATCCACAGCCCTTCCTGTAGTGTGTCTGTAAGGGCACCTACTAGATCCACAGCCCTTCCTGTAATGTGTCTGTAAGGGCACCTACTAGATCCACAGCCCTTCCTGTAATGTGTCTGTAAGGGCACCTACTAGATCCACAGCCCTTCCTGTAATGTGTCTGTAAGGGCACCTACTAGATCCACAGCCCTTCCTGTAGTGTGTCTGTAAGGGCACCTATTAGATCCACAGCCCTTCCTGTAATGTGTCTGTAAGGGCACCTACTAGATACACAGCCCTTCCTGTAATGTGTCTAAGGACACCTAGTAGATCCACAGTCCTTCCTGTAATGTGTCTAAGGACACCTACTAGACCCACAGCCCTTCCTGTAATGTGTCTGTAAGGGCACCTACTAGATCCACAGCCCTTCCTGTAATGTGTCTGTAAGGGCACCTACTAGATCCACAGCCCTTCCTGTAATGTGTCTGTAAGGGCACCTACTAGATCCACAGCCCTTCCTGTAATGTGTCTGTAAGGGCACCTACTAGATCCACAGCCCTTCCTGTAATGTGTCTGTAAGGGCACCTACTAGATCCACAGCCCTTCCTGTAATGTGTCTAAGGACACCTACTAGATCCACAGCCCTTGCTAGATCAAGAGAGCTTGATTGGAGCAAGTCAAAAAGACATTTGGCATCACCAAGCACTTTACAAAAGGTAACGAATAGCTCTATGAAATTAAAATGTATCTGAGAAAGAAGGCCCCTTGCCTCCACTGATCTATCACCACTATTCTCAAGTGTGATTTTCTGTAGCACTCTCAGAACTGCTGGAAGCCTGTCCCTCAGATCACGGCATGCCATGTATCTGCATGCCCACCTTACGTAAGTCTCTGTCATTCCCTGGGCTGCTGCTGTGGATACAGCTCTTTCTGAACTGCAAGCCACTTGAGATGAACGTACGAGCCAGATACAAAGTTATGAAGCTTCTGCAGGAGAGCAAAAAAAGTTAACCTGCCTCAGGCTCTGATTTTACAGCATCGACAAGAACCAAATTCAAACAATGTTCATTATTACAGTGCACATAAAATGAAAGTCTTGCACTGTTTTTAATCCGTGCAGACACACCAGAATGCTTTCCGCTCATGACGGATGCCCCACAAGATTATTTCTGTAGTCCAGACCATGTTTTTCAAGGCAATCAATTACCATTTTTGTAAGACCTGCTGCATCTAAGCTTTCAGCTGACTGAAGGTGAAAAAAGCTTTCGTGGATGGCCCCTTTGTAATAGTACCTCACAACCAACTAAATCTTTGGTTTCATCTGCAACTACACTAAAAACATCACTTTCTTTTACTTCTCTTATTATTTGACTTTGTACCATCTCAGCTCCGCCCTCAAGAACTTCCTTCTGGATTTGGTGGCTTGTGTACTTAGCATTGCCACATGCATCCATCCTTTTCTCTACGAGAGGGTCATGATTTGCTATTTCTTCTAAGATTGTCAAAAACGTACCCTTGTTGTGAGAGTCATCAGACTCTCGGTGACCTGTCTGGGCTATATTTTGAGTGGCAGTTAATGGGAGCACATCTGCAATTGTTTTAATGTCAGTACAGTTTCCTCCACTTTCTTTTTCCGCACCTCATTTATGACATCTAACATTGATGAGTTGCTGTCAATAGCCCTTACTTGCTGATTCCAAGCACACATAGCATTGATATGATGCTCTGCCTCCGAGTGGAGCTTAAACCCAGAATCTTTAAACAGCTTCTTTTTCCAGTTACAAAGAACTGACTGTGATGCGAAGGCAGATTCAGGTGAATTGGGCAGGGGAAAATGCCTACAGGCGAAACAATAAGTCGAATCTTGAGTTACAGAATGGTAAAGCCATGAATTGTCCTTATACCAGGAGCTGTTGAAAGCCCTTTTCCTAGTAGTACCATGCTGAGTTCTGGGAAGTGTTTTTAAACACGGCTGTACGGGACCCCCCTCCTCTGGATCTTGAAATGTCTGAAATGCACGTTAAATAATGTGTCATATCTCCATGGAAATGTATAATTAGGGGTTCCACAATATTAGATACTAACAGCTGCTAAGTAAAATGTGTGGTAAAGTATAGGCCTGGCCTACCATTGGGTCCTTCTGGAACAGCATATCTGGTGCTTGGTGCAGTTGGGAGGGGCTCGATGACACAGTTCCCCAGTGTCATCCCCTGATACATCTACTACGTTAAAATCACACAAGAACCATTAGTGTATAAACAAAATAAAAATTCCACAGCCATCAAAACAAGAACACACATGAATCAACAACCAACTTTTTAAAGTGAGTCTTAATTTGACAAAATCATCTATTACAAGCTGAAGCTAAACTTAAATTCTGAACTGGCATGTGACTGACTGCCTGGTAGATGCTCTGACCTGGTGGTGGTAGACTGGGTCCTTGTGAAGTCTGACCACACTGACTCTGACTAGCCTCAGGTAGGGAGCTGCTCTGGGGTCCGGTGGTGGTAGACTGGGTCCTTGTGAAGTCTGACCACACTGACTCTGACTAGCCTCAGGTAGGGAGCTGCTCTGGGGTCCGGTGGTGGTAGACTGGGTCCTTGTGAAGTCTGACCACACTGACTCTGACTAGCCTCAGGTAGGGAGCTGCTCTGGGGTCCGGTGGTGGTAGACTGGGTCCTTGTGAAGTCTGACCACACTGACTCTGACTAGCCTCAGGTAGGGAGCTGCTCTGACCTGGTGGTGGTAGACTGGATCCTGACCACACTGACTCTGACTAGCCTCAGGTAGGGAGCTGCTCTGACCTGGTGGTGGTAGACTGGATCCTGACCACACTCACTCTGACTAGCCTCAGGTAGGGAGCTGCTCTGGGGTCCGGTGGTGGTAGACTGGGTCCTTGTGAAGTCTGACCACACTGACTCTGACTAGCCTCAGGTAGGGAGCTGCTCTGACCTGGTGGTGGTAGACTGGATCCTGACCACACTGACTCTGACTAGCCTCAGGTAGGGAGCTGCTCTGGGGTCCAGTGGTGATGCAATGCCTCCTGATCTGCCTGTTTGCACTTCTTTAAAAATAAGTCTGATATCTCCCTTTCTTGTCATGTTTAATTGACCCTATGCAAAATTCAAACACCATAATTTGCAAATAAATGAATTAAAAATCCTACAATGTGATTTTCTGGATTTTTTTTCTCATTTTGTCTGACATAGTTGAAGTGTACTTCTGATGAAAATTACAGGCCTTTCTCATCTTTTTAAGTGGGAGAACTTGCACAATTGGTGGCTGACTAAATACTTTTTTGCCACACGGTATGTAAATAAGGTATTTCTGTTTTCTATGTTATATAAATTAGCAAAAGTTTCTACAAACCTGCTTTCACTTGTCAATATGGGGTATTGTGTGTAGGTTAATTAAGAATTTAGTTTATTTAATCCATTTTAGAATAAGGCTGTAAAGTAACAAAATGTGGTAAAAGGGAATACTTTCCACAGGTTTTTAGAAATGTTTGCTCATTCTTGAAGCACCTTTGGCAGCGATTACAGAATCGAGTCTTCCTGGGTATGACGCTACAAGCTGGGCACACCTGTATTTGGGGAGTTACTCACATTCTTTTCTGCAGATCATCTCAAGCTCTGTCAGGTTGGATGGGGAGTGTTGCTGCACAGCTATTTTCAGGTCTCTCCAGAGATGTTCGATCGGGTTCAAGTTGGGCTCTGGCTGGGCCACTCAAGGACATTCAGAGACTTGTCCCGAAGCCACTCCTGCTCCATTTTAGAATAAGGCTGTGACGTCACAAAATGTTGAAAATGTCAAGAGGTCTGAATACTTTCAGAAGGCACTGTATATGTCACAACAGGTGTAAATATGACAGTGTTATGACCAGTTCTGTCAGCTGTCATGACATTTTATGACATTGTTATGTCAAGTAAAGCGTTACTGAAAAATGTGTTATTTCTCTTCGCGTAATTATAAGATTAATCAATCAATCAATTGCACAAACATAGATATTAAAATAAACAATAAAAAAATCTACCTGCAATACAGCATGCTGGGAAATCTGATAATGTTTTTAGTTAAAAGTGAAAAAGTGTCAGGCCCCTGCATTAGGGTAAAACTAAGAAATACATATAGCATTGTGATAAAACATTTAAATAATTTTTGATAACATATTCTCTTAGCACCGAAAATGGATGAGTGCAACAACCATGTCTCTGTCACTAACTAATACAGTCATGGGTAGTAACCAATTATTTATATATACACTAGATGACTGACAGGGGGCGCAGTTTTGAAGCCACCATGCTTCCGCAGTCCCCAAATGTAAAACTATTTTAGAAACTATAGAAATGTTTTATGTCTACATTTGTTTTTGCAACGTGTACTCTATTTCAGACACTTTAATGCATACTTTGAAATTGTATTCTGTTATTGAAACAGATGAATAATAAACAAATATATACAAACATCTTCCTTAAAGTATCATTTTTAGAATGTACTAATGTCATGGTCCCCACTACAGCTACAAAATACTAAAATACATGTAATTTTGGCCTTGAAAGATTTAATGGGGGACTCAAACATCTATGGAGGACTCCCTTGAAACGTCTATGGAGGACGACTCCTTCTGGGGAGTGCCAATATGGCTGACCTGTGGCTTCAAAGCCTCTCATTGGCCAATACATAGCATCAGCACACATGTATACACTTCATGACCAAAAGTATGTGGACACCTGCTCGTCGAACATCTCATTCCAAAATGATAGACATTAATATGGAGTTAGTCCCCCTTTTGCTGCTATAACAGCCTCTACTCTTCTGGGAAGGCTTTCCACTAGAGGTTGAAACATTGCTTCGGGGACTTGCTTCAGCCTCAAGAGCATTAGTGAGGTCGGGCACTGATGTTGGGCGATTAGGCCTGGCTTACGGTCGGCGTTTCCTTTCATTCCCAAGGTGTTCGATGGGGTTGATGTCAGGGCTCTGTGCAGGCATTCAAGTTCTTCCACATGGATCTCAACAAACCATTTCTGTATGGACCTCACTTTGGATATCACATGGGTGTTGTCATGCTGAAACAGGAAAGGGGCTTCCCCAAACTGTTGCCACAATGTTGGAAGCACAGAATCGTCTAGAATGTCATTGTATGCTGTAGCGTTAAGATTTCCCTTCACTGGAAGAAGCCTAGCCCGAACCATGAAAAACAGCCCAAGATCATTATTCCTCCTCCATCAAACTTTACACTTTACATGCACTATGCATTCGGGCAGGTAGCGTTCTCCTGGCATCTTCCAAACACAGAACCGTCCGTCGGACTGCCAGATGGGGAAGCGCCATTCAATCACTCCAGTGAACGTGTTTCCACTGCTCCAGAGTCCAATGTGGGCGAGCTTTACACCACTCCAGCCAACGCTTGGCATTGCACATGGTGACCTTAGGCTTGTGTGCCATGGAAACCCATTTCATGAAGCTCCAGATAAATAGTGCTGACGTTGCTTCCAGAGGCAGTTTGGAACTTGGTAATGAGTGTTGCAACCGAGAACAGACAATTTTTACCCACTATGTGCTTCAACACTCAGCGCTCCAGTTCTGTGAGCTTGTGTGGCCTACTATTTTGTATGTTTCCACTTCACAATAACAACACTTACAGTTGACCGGGGCAGCTCTAGCAGGGTAGACATTTGACGAACTGACTTGTTGGAAAGATGGCATCCTATGACGGTGCCACGTTGAATGTCACTGAGCTCTTCAGTTAGCCCATTCTACTGCCAATGTTTGTCTATGGAGATTGCATGGCGGTGTGCTCGATTTTATATACCTGTCAGCAACAGTGTGATTGTATCAATATCAGTTTGGACAAACCTACTATTACAAGTTTTATTTCTTTATTTCTACTATTTTCTACATTGTAGAATAATAGTGAAGACACCAAAACTATGAAATAACACATATGGAATCATGTAGTAACCAAAAAAGTGTTAAACAAATCAAAATATATTTTATGTTTGAGATTCCTCAAATTAGCCACCCTTTGCCTTGATGCCAGCTTTGCACACTCTTGGCATTCTGTGAAAATTTGAAAATTTTATGTGAAAATGTGAACATTTTAAAAAATCAGTCAAGACCTCATAAAGTGAATTGTAGACCTCAACAAGTCTGGTTTATCCATGGGAGCGATTTCCAAATGCCTGAAGGTACCACGTTCATCTGTACACACAATAGTATAAACACCATGGGACCATGCAGCCGTCATACGCTCAGGAAGGAGATACGTTCTGTCTCCTAGAGATGAACGTACTTTGGTGCGAAAAGTGCAAATCAATCACAGAACCACAGCAAAGGACCTTTGTGAAGATGCTGGAGGAAACAGGTACTAAAGTATCTATATCCACAGTAAAAACGAGTCCTATATCGACATACCAACAACGACGAGATTGCCTACAGGGAGGAGGTGAGGGCCCTCGGAGTGTGGTGTCAGGAAAATAACCTCACACTCAACGTCAACAAAACTAAGGAGATGATTGTGGACTTCAGGAAACAGCAGAGGGAACACCCCCCTATCCACATCGATGGAACAGTAGTGGAGAGGGTAGCAAGTTTTAAGTTCCTCGGCATACACATCACAGACAAACTGAATTGGTCCACTCACACAGACAGCATCGTGAAGTAGGCGCAGCAGCGCCTCTTCAACCTCAGGAGGCTGAAGAAATTCATCTTGTCACCAAAAGCACAAACTTCTACAGATGCACAATCGAGAGCATCCTGGCGGGCTGTATCACCGCCTGGTACGGCAACTGCTCCGCCCTCAACCGTAAGGCTCTCCAGAGGGTAGTGAGGTCTGCACAACGCATCACCGGGGGCAAACTACCTGCCCTCCAGGACACCTACACCACCCAATGTTACAGGAAGGCCATAAAGATCATCAAGGACATCAACCACCCGAGCCACTGCCTGTTCACCCCGCTGTCATCCAGAAGGCGAGGTCAGTACAGGTGCATCAAAGCTGGGACCGAGAGACTGAAAAACAGCTTCTATCTCAAGGCCATCAGACTGTTAAACAGTCACCACTAACATTGAGTGGCTGCTGCCAACACACTGACACTGACTCAACTCCAGCCACTTTAATAATGGGAATTGATGGGAAATGATGTACATATATCACTAGCCACTTTAAACAATGCTACCTTATATAACGTTACTTACCCTACATTATTCATCTCATATGCATACGTATATACTGTACTCTATATCATCGACTGTATCCTTATGTAATACATGTATCACTAGCCACTTTAACTATGCCACTTTGTTTACATACTCATCTCATATGTTATACTGTACTCGATATAAAAAGGCCGCTCAGCAAGGAAGAAGCCACTGCTCCAAAACCACCACAAAAAAGACAAACTGTGTTTGCAACTGCACATGGAGACAAAGATTATACTTTTTGGAGAAATGTCCTCTGGTTTGATGAAACAAAAATAGACCAGTTTGGTCATAATGACCATTGTTATGTTTGGAGGAAAAAGGGGGAGGCTTGCAAGCCGAAAAACACCATCCCAACCATGAAGCACGGGGGTGGCAGCATCATGTTGTGGGGGTGCTTTGCAGCAGGAGACACTGGTGCACTTCACCAGATGTGAATAGATGGCATCATGAGGGAGGAAAATTATGTGGATATTTTGAAGCAACATCTCAAGACATCAGTCAAGAAGTTGAAGCTTGGTTGCAAATGGGTCTTCCAAATGGACAATGACCCCAAGCATACTTCCAAAGTTGTGGCAAAGTTGTGGCAAAAAAGGACAACAAAGTCAAGGTATTGGAGTGGCCATCACAAAGCCCTGACCTCAATCCTATAGAACATTTGTGGGCTTAAAAAGCGTGTGTGAGAAAGGTGGCCTACAAACCTGACTCAGTTACACCAGCTCTGTCAGGGGGAATGGGCCAAAAATCACCCAATTTATTGTGGGAAGCTTGTGGAAGGCTACCTGAAACGTTTGACCCAAGTTAAATAATTTAAAGGCAATGCTACCAAATACTAATTGAGTACATGTAAACTTCTGACCCACTGGGAATGTAATGAAAGAAATAAAAGCTGAAATAAATCATTCTCTCTACTATTATTCTGACATTTCACATTCTTAAAATAAAGTGGTGATCCTAACTGACCTAAGACAGGGAATTTTTACAAGGATTAAATGTCAGGAATTGTGAAAAACTGAGTTTAAACGTATTTGGCTAAGGTGTATGTATATTCCGACATCAACTGTATGGTGTACATCATTGCTGGTAACTCTTCAATTTACTTGAAAGGCAAGGCACTGGGAAATATTTGAATAAGGCACTAAGCATTGAATAGAATAGATAGAATTTGCTGTGCAGTATGTCAAGATACGGTATAAAGGTTAAAGGTTAAAGTTTGAACATTATTTAATATGCAAGGGATAATTTCCATTGTTTTATAACCAGCATTGACTTGATGAAAACGGAAACAATTTTGTGGGTGGTAGAGTCTGCTCTCTGCTTATCTACAAGAGTATCATCATTATTAATTGTCAGGGAAGGTGTGGCGTGTGCATTGTTGACACAGGAGCTTAAGGCGGAATTAGGTAATGTTACAAATGTCAAGTGTGTTTTGATAGCATTTTGAACGACCTGACAGTAAGTCAAGTCCTCTAGAATCTATGCAGAGACAAGGCCGTGGGTGATTAATAGGACACATGCCAAAACGTAGGCACACTATGCTGTCATGGTAAAAAAAAAAATGTGTTCTTTGGAGTAGCCAAACCATGATTCAATGATGTGTGTTCAAACATGACTGTGCAGTGTCTTGATTCAAAAAAAAAAATTCTTAATCAATACTGCCGATGTAATCTGTGTTCCTTTCCTCTTGGTCCATTCATCCCTGGGGTGGCAGGTAGCCTAGTGGTTAGAGTGTTGGGCTAGTAACCAAAAGGTTGCTAGATCAAGTCCCTGAGCTGACAAGGTAAAAAAATCTGTTGTTCTGCCCCTGAACAAGGCAGTTAACCCACTGTTCCTAGGCTGTCATTGTAAATAAGAATTTGTTCTTAACTGACTTGCCTAGTTAAATAAAGGTAAATCCCCTCTCTCATTCACCTTCTGTTGATGTTCTCTTCACACTCTTGGCTGTGACATTGAGTTTTTGGATTTTTAAAACAACAATGACATAGTGGATAATGTGATTCTACATGACTGACCGCATTGGCCAGGCATGCGTGGGTCTTGTGTTGAATCAGATCCCCCGGAAACCTACCTTGGGATGTATCATGGTAAAAGGGCCAATTAAACCTCAGCCCATACACTATATTAAGGAACCGCACATCAACGGCCAACTGATTTAGGTGATACTTTCTTGTTCCCTTCTCAAAACATATAATGTCAAGGCCCAACATTCCACTTGGATACACTCCAAACAATGGAAATTCACTGGGTCGGCTGTGCTCCGTGGAAAAATACAGATCTGAACTTTTGGGGGACACGGTTCGCTTCTGGATAATCCTGTTTATGACTCTGTAAGTAGGACCAATGGAATAAAACTAAATAGTGGATTTATTTCTGTATGGGTGGTTTCGATCTACAACACACTGGTCGGTCAGAATTACATTTGTTTTTTAGAACAGTAACATACACTATATATACAAAAGCATGTGGGACACCCCTTCAAATGAGTGGATTGGGCTATTTCAGCCAAACCCGGTGCTGACAGGTGTATACAATTGAGCACACAGCCAAGCAATCTCCATAGACAAAACATTGTCAGTAGAATGGCCTTACGGAAGAGCTCAATGATTTTCAACAGGTCAGTTCATCAAATTGCTGCCCTACTAGAGCTGCCTGGGTCAATTGTAAGTTCTGTTATTGTGAAGTGGAAATGTCTCGGAGCAACAGCGGCTCAGCCGGGAAGTGGAAGGCCACACAAGCTCACAGAACAGCACCGCAGAGTGCGGAAGCGTCTGTCCACAAGCTCACAGAACAGCACCGCAGAGTGCGGAAGCGTCTGTCCACAAGCTCACAGAACGGCACCGCAGAGTGCGGAAGCGTCTGTCCACAAGCTCACAGAACAGCACCGCAGAGTGCGGAAGCGTCTGTCCACAAGCTCACAGAACGGCACCGCAGAGTGCGGAAGCGTCTGTCCACAAGCTCACAGAACAGCACCGCAGAGTGCGGAAGCGTCTGTCCTCGGGTTGCAACGCGAACTACCGAGTTCCAAACTGCCTCTGGAAGCAACGTCAGCACAAGAACTGTTCGATGGGAGCTTCATGAAATGGGTTTCCATGCCATCTTATGTTGATTAATGGATGGAGCCAAACGCTCTCCAGTGGTCTTCTGGAAAGGTTTCACTGAGAGCTTGGAAAGCATGTGAAGAAGAAAATAGAAAGGTTCTTATACTAGTTCTGTGTAGGTTTCACTGAGCACATTTTTCCTGACTCTGACCCAATGGCACAGATTAACATCAGCCTTGGGATAGCATATCTATAACATTTTGAGTAGCAAATCCATTTCTTTTGAGATACTGCTACTCAGTTGTCTGAAACTCGTGGCTCGAGGACTACATCTGGCTCGTGGATCTCATGTGAATTGAAGTGACAGCCACATTGCAAATGGTCAACTTTGAAGCCACAGATCAATCAAATCAACTTTTTTATTAAAAAACATGTTTTTAAATGATCTTCCAACTATTGGATCATGGAGGAATCCATCACAACACCATTTGGGTACAATATTTGTCACTAAGGCAATAAGCGGCACAAATGCGTATCACATTTCCCAGATATTTAGGACTTGACTCTGAGGGGTACACTACAAAGCATGATCAAGGAATTAGCTAGCTAACTTGCCTAAATATCATGAAATACATATGGAGCATCAGCATTTATGGGTTCGATTACAGGCTCAAAATGTCCAGAAACAAAGACCATTCTCTCTGAAACTCGTCAGTTTATTCTTGTTCTGAGAAATGAAGGCTATTCCATGCGAGAAATTGCCAAGAAACTGAAGATCTCGTACAAGCTCTGTGCTACTCTTTATCCTTGTTCTGTGAAGGGAGTAGCACACAGCATTGTACAAGATCTTCAGTTTCATCAAGGCTCCGCTGATAGCCATCCGCTGATAGCCAGGTGTAGCAGTGGTAAGGTGTTGGGACTGTTGTAGGGACTCTGCTGTTGGGACAGCTTTATGTTGATAGCCAGGTGTAGCGGTGGTAAGGATTCACTCCCATGGTGCTGAAAAGAAAGCTCTGCTGTAGGAACAGCTTTATGGAGGCCCTAACAGTTTGTGGGCACAGTTTGTGACCGTTATAGTGCAATTCATGTATGGTTTAGTGTTGTGTTGTGGCTTTGCAGGCATGCATCTAAAAAAATAAAAAATAAATGTTTGCCCCACCAAGATTTACATGGTAAAATCGCCACTGCATAAATAGAATGTGGTGTTATGTTGTAACCAGTGTAATGTGTCATACTAATGTAACCATCCTATTACTTGATGGCCCATAGTCAACCAATATGACATGCAGATGAGCCATTGTTTACTTTACTGACCACGCTGGATATTCACTCAGTCGTGCTGGTGGGTAGTTCACACTAGGTAGAATTCAATGCTGTATCTGACTTCAGTGGGCAAATGCTCACCTTCAATTGCCACTGGCACACTAGAGAAGGGTGCTCTTCACGGATGAATCTCGGTTTCATGGCGTTGTGTGGGTGAGCGGTTCTCCGATGTCAACGTTCTGAACAGACTGCCCCATGGTGGCGGTGGAGTTATGGTATGGGCAGGCATAAGCTACGGACAACGAACACAATTGCAGTCTGAGCTGGCATGGTTACACGTGGTCTGCGGTTGTGAGGCCAGGTTGGACGTACTGCCAAAATCTCTAAAACGAAGTTGGAGGCGGTTTATGGTAGAGAAATTAACATTCAATTATTAGGCAACAGCTCTGGTGGACATTCCTGCAGTCAGCTTGCCAGTTGCATGCTCCCTCAACATTTTTGACATCTGTGGTGTTGTGTGACAAAACTGCACATTTTAGAGTGGCCATTTATTATCCCCAACACAAGGTGCATCTGTGTAATTATCATGGAGTTGAATCATCTACTTGATATGCCACACCTGTAAGGTTGATGGATTATCTTGGCAAAGGAGAAATGCTCACTAACAGTGTATTTTGGTTAACAAATTTGTGCATAATTGTTACGGTTTGCTTCCGTCGAAGGAGAGTCGGACCAAAATGCAGCGTGGTAAGTTAGATACATGTTTAATAAACACAAATATACAAAAACAAGAAACGGAATGTAAAAACCTATACAGCCTATCTGGTGACAACTAACACAGAGACAGGAACAATCACCCACGAAACACTCAAAGAATATGGCTGCCTAAATATGGTTCCCAATCAGAGACAACGAGAATCACCTGCCTCTGATTGAGAACCACCTCAGGCAACCATAGACTTTGCTAGAACACCCCACTAAGCCACAATCCCAAAACCTACGAAAAACCCCAATACACAAACACACCACAAAATAAACCCATGTCACACCCTGGCCTGACCAAATAAAGAAAGAAAACACAAAATACTAAGACCAGGGCGTGACAATAATTGAGAGAAGAAAAAAAAATAGTGTATGAAAAATTTCGGGGATCTTTTATTTTAGCTCATGAAACATGGGACCAACACTTTCATGTTGCGTTTCTATTTTTGTTCAGTGCATTTTGGTTGATTACCAACAAAATAATTATTGAATCACAAAGGATAACAAAAAATGCATACAGGATTACTTACCTCTCTTTCAGTGTTGGGGTTTGCACAACCACAACTTGTACAGCCTCATGTTCCCTCGAAATCAGACGGTCTCCACCGGTATCTCCCTGAGAAATACATGTTTGTGTGATGTTACTGTCCTGAATTCTATAGCTAGATGCATTTTTTGTGATGGTCCTGGGCCAAAAATGCTGTTGACCACCAAGCTAGCAAGCAGTGTCATCTACAAACCAAACACACTAATGTTGTCCATGTCAACAATCTGAATATCTAGCTTTAGCTAGCTAGCTAACATTAGCTAGTTGAAATAAAGGCATTGGGTATCTTGTGGGGTTTATATAGTGTAGCACATGATGCTATCATTAGATTCCATTTCAAAACAGTCAGAATACAGATGGTAGCTAGCTAGCTAAGTAACCGGGTTAACTAGCGTGAACACTGAACACACTAAAATTAGCAGCTTACGTAGCTAGCAGGCTAAAAACGCAATCCAACACTTACCTACCTGTCCATAAGAACAGTGGCCATTTCAGTGTCACTCTTTAAAAAATGAATTCCGATGGTTTGATCATGAGCAGTCTTTTTCTCGCTTCTTTTTCTCTTTTGGGGTCGAGTTGATTCAGATCCAAGAACCAAGAATGATGTTTGTTTCTGTTGTCCCTGCTACAAGGACAGTTTATTTGCAAATAAGTTTTTTTTTTTACCCTTATTTTACCAGGTAAGTTGACTGAGAACACATTCTCATTTACAGCAACAACCTGGGGAATAGTTACAGGGGAGAGGAGGGGGATGTATGAGCCAATTGTAAACTAGAGATGATTAGGTGACCATGAAGGCCAGATTGGGAATTAAGCCAGGACAATGGTTTTAACACCCCTACTCTTACGATAAGTGTCATGGGATCTTTAGTGACCACAGAGATTCAGGACACCCTTTTAACTTCCCATCCAAAAGACAGCACCCTACACACGGCAATGTCCCCAATCACAGCCCTGGGATATTGTTTTAGACCAGAGGAATGGGTGCCTCCTACTGGACACCTCCTACTGGCCCTCCAACACCACTTCCAGCAGCATCTGGTCCAGGGACTGACCAGGACCAAACCTGCTTAGTTTCAGAAGCAGGCCAGCAGTGGGATGCAGGGTGGTAATACTGCTGGCAGTTAACAAGCTTGTTGGCTTCGTCTGCTCTGTGTTTGTTTCTGGCAGCTGTAACTTAAACATGCAAGTGCCTTTCACTTCCTCTCCACCTCCTGTGAGAGTCAATGTAATTCCTGTTCATCATGTTAAGTTTGTGCATTGCAAATGTAATTTTTCCGTCAATGTTTTTACACATGACATATTTTTATATAAAACTAATAACATTGTTATTTAAATAATCTAGCAAAGTGGTAACTACCCCAACATTGGACTATGCATAAGCAGTTGATGAAGTCATACTTTGTTATTACAATATATTTATTTGCATTTTTTACAATTTAACAATCATCAGAAAAATATGACACAGGTAATGCCACGTTACCTACACAAAAACAGCAGGCTACATGGGAGCACATCGTGCAAAACCCTCCCCAACCCATGAACACCCCCCTCCCTCCCCTCACCCAGTATTAGCTTCAATGATTAACAACAAACAAATTAAACAGAATGACCTTCACATTCAAAGCTAGAAAATAAATGATTATTAATTATTCAACGCAAAAACAAAAACAAATACATTAATGAAGAACATAATCATCAGGTAACTAAGGTAACTAAGGTAACTAAGGTAACTCTAGAAACTGTTGAAAGTCACCCCAGACATCAGTAAACTCAAAGGGTTTATTACGTAAATTGAGTGTGTCACTCTTCCATATAAAAGCTGTGCATTTATTGGCTACAACCAATATTAACTGGTAGAACGGAGTTATCTTCAAGAAAATGATGGATCTAGTGGTAAAGTCATATTCGTGACCTGTGATAAGATCTGAATAAGGTCTTCCCAAAAATTGCCTAGTTCAGGGCAGGACAAAAGCAAATGCATAAGTGTGCCCACGCCGGTTTCACGCCTTGGGCAAGATTTTAAATATTTAGAATTGGTCTTATACAGTCTCTCTGGTGTAAAGTAGACCCTATGTAAAAAAAAAAATATTGAATTGCATCAACTTGTGCCTTGTGTTAAATGAAAGACGCTGACCATCTAAAAAGAGCTTCGCCATTCTCATCCTCAAAAAGGAGACCACGGTCATCATGCCACTTCAAGCAAGCCTTCAGAGCTTGAAGACTAGAATACATGGAAGAAATTAAACCTTTTACCTCTTTCCTCTCCAGCCACAGTTAATCAGTTGTAGATTTACTCGTGGGCTGAATCCTACCTCCCTGTTGAGTGGCAATATAATGCCTAACCTGTTGGTACTTGAAGCAATTGAGGTAACTGAAAATGAGATGCCAGTTGTTGAAAGGATAGTTGTTCACCTTCTCTATAGAGATTACCAAATGTTTTCATTCCTTTGTTGAACTGAGAAAATAAAATGTAATACACTCTCAGGGCTTTGGGTAAGATGGGGTTATTATAGAAAAGTGTTTGTTTATATATAGATCTATGCCCTTCTGTTTGTTTAAAGATTTTAATCAATATATTTTGAGTGTTTTTAATGAAAGGGTTGTTTGTGAGACCTAGCAAAGCTTTAGGTGGGCTAATACAAGGTATAGATGCTAATGAAACAGGGGAATGACACTCTTCCTCTGTCTGTCTCCAAGAGGGTGAACTCGTTGTATTTTGCCATACTCACACATCCTTTAACTGAGATGCCCAGTAATACACCTGGAAGTCAGGTAGAGTAAGCCCTCCTTATGAGTATGGTTTGTATAAAGTTGTGAGTTTCACACTGGGGGGTTTTCCTTTCCATAGAAATGAAGTGAGACCTTCCTATTAAGTTGTTTGAAAAGGGAATATGAAAGGGCAAGATTTGAAGAAGGTACAAGAATTTTGGTAATATATTCACCTTTTCCAAATGTACCTGCCCAATAAGAGAAGGCTGTAAGCAAATTGAAGTGGGTCTAGTGTGACAGGTAAGGTGGAGGGGGAGGTGATTTGATCCTTGACTAGTCTCTCAAAGCACTTCATGATGACAGAGGTGAGTCCTATGGGGCGATAGTCATTTAGTTCAGTTACCTTTGTATTCTTGGGTACAGGAACGATGGTGGCCATCTTGAAGCATGTGAGGACAGCAGACTGGGATAGGAGAGATTGAATATGTCCGTTAACACACCAGCCAGCTGGTCTGCGTACGCTCTGAGGACACGGCTAGGGATGCCGTCTGGGCCGGCAGCCTTGCGAGAGTTAACACATCAAGTGTGCATATGAAGTGGCTATGTGGAGCGTAAAAGTGATTATTTGCAAAAGGTCCTATAGGCTAGATTCAGAGTTATTTGGCACCTTTAGTTGCATGGTGCGACTATAGGCTATCGATGATTTGATGATTTGAGTAGTAAAAAAAAGCTTGAGTTCCTTGCCTCAGGCTGCAGGCTGCACAGCTGATCATATTTTCACCCATCAGACTGTTCTCAATTGATCTTGTATTTAGCATTTAGAATGACCCATTATCAAAACGGGCAGGAACATGGGCAGGGGGAAAAATGATTGTCATCTGTTGGATATTCCACCCAAACTCTGTATACCATGGGCTCTCAAACCTTGTTCCTGCAGCTACCCAGTGCTTCATTTGGGAAACCAAGTGAAATCTGTTCGGGAACATCAACAGTAACATGTTTTGGCAACAAGTTATAGTGCACTAAACTGTTGACAGCCCGTCTGCGCGATCAAGAACTCTAACTGTAACCTGCTCTGCACAAACCAATGAGTCAACAGCCTTGCCTAGGGTTATACATTCTCTCCCACTCTTGAATGTACATTTTGAAGTGTAGCATAAGGTAACCAGTCCATCCAGTATGCATAATAATGCAGTCTACATTCAAAGGCGATTAGTCAAATTTGTTTACCATTTGGAGTTATAGGCTAGACCAATTATGCACCACAAATATCTTAAATCAGTTTGATGTTTTTCTGCAATGCATAACGTGCGGTAGGCTATGTATTGTATAACAGCACAATCATCATTTTAATTCAAGGTTTTTCCCCCGGGGCTTGGGCTCATAACTTTATGCATCAGCTCTAATATGAATTTGGATGTTTAGAATGAATCATCACCTTAGATAGCGCTGTCCATTTCGTGAAGGCTTTGAAAAAACATCCACAACAACCATGTTTTAACCCTGCGGTTGAACTTCTTTCTTCAAATTGATTATCACAGTGAGGTAAAAAAAAGTATGATAGGCCTACTGTTTTGATGGTAAGTGTTTGATGTGATTTTCAATTGCATTGAAGTCAGTGGTTAGAACAGCAACCTGAATACCAGGCCATTAGGATCTGATGATAGTTAGCAAGTTGGGTACTACCAGAGCCTGTCCATAGTGCCTAAAAGGAGATTACTGTGACACCAGTCAGCTGTAATTTTACTGCGACCATGACTCATCACTGCCGTTGTGGCAGTAATACGGTCACCACAACAGCCCTAGTCAGTGCTAAAACTTGACATGTGATAACAATACAACAGATGAAACTGAATGACATTTACTCTCACGGTTGGCCAAAAGGAACTATCTGAAAGCCACACCCCTACTAAGTCATGCCACCAGTCTTAAAAATACAAATAAACTATGTGACCAACTGGCTGGGTCAAAATAACCCAACGTGTGTTCTGTCCACTATTTACCCAGTGCTGGGTTGTTTTTAACCTAGCATTTGTTGGAGTGCCTGAGGGTTGTCAACATGTGTGAGTTAAAGGAAAGCCAAAAAAACAAATCTCCCATTTAAAGTACTGTCACGACTCCCACCGAAGGTGGCTCCTCTTCCTGTTCGGGCGGAGCTCGGCGCTCGTCGTCACCTGTCTACTAGCTGCCACCGAAGGTGGCTCCTCTTCCTGTTCGGGCGGAGCTCGGCGCTCGTCGTCACCCGTCTACTAGCTTCCACCGATCCCTTTTCTGTTGGTTTTGTCTTATTGTTTACACCTGTTTCTTGTTTAGGTTTTAGTTGGGCTATTTAAGCCAGGAATGGGCTGAGCACACGGCCCTGAGGGGCCCCTGTATTGAGGATCAGCGTGGCGGATGTGTTGTTACCTACCCTTACCACCTGGGGGCAGCTCGTCAGGAAGTCCAGGATCCAGTTGCAGAGGGAAGAGTTTAGTCCCAGGGTCCTTAGCTTAGTGATGAGCTTTGAGGGTACTATGGTGTTGAACGCTGAGCTGTAGTCAATAAATAGCATTCTCACATAGGTGTTCAAGTGGGAGAGGGCAGTGTGGAGTGCAACAGAGACTGCATCGTCTGTGGATCTGTTGGGGTGGTATGCAAATTGGAGTGGGTCCAGGGTTTCTGGGATAATGGTGTTGAAGTGAGCCATTACCAGCCTTTCAAAGCACTTCATGGCTACGGATGTGAGTGCTACGGGTCTGTAGTCATTTAGGCAGGTTACCTTAGTGTTCTTGGGCACAGGCACTATGGTGGTCTGCTTAAAACATGTAGGTATTACAAACTCAGACAGGGAGAGGTGGAAAATAAGTGAAGACACTTGCTAGTTGGTCAGCGCATGCTTGCAGTACACATCCTGGTAATCCGTCTCGCCCCGCAGCCTTGTGAATGTTGACCTGTCTAAAGGTCTTACTCACATCGGCTGTGGAGAAAGTGATCACACAGTCTTCCGGTACAGCTGGTGCTCTCATGCATGTTTCAGTGTTATTTGCCTCGAAGCGAGCATAGTAGTTTAGCTCGTCCGGTAGGCTCGTGTCACAGGGCAGCTCTCGGCTGTGCTTCCCTTTGTATTATATAATGGTTTGCAGGCCCTGCCACATCTGACGAGCGTCAGAGCTGATGTAGTACGACTCAATCTTAGTCCTGTATTGATGCTTTGCCTGTTTGATGGTTCGTCGGAGGGCATAGTGGATTTCTTATAAGCTTCCGGGTTAGAGTCCCGCTCCTTGAAAGAGGCAGCTCTAGCCTTTAGCTCAATGCGGATGCTGACTGTAATCTATGGTTTCTGGTTGGGGTATGTACAGTATGTACGGTCACTGTGGGGATGACATCATTGATGCACTTATTGATGAAGCCAATGACAGATGTGGTGTACTCCTCAATGCCATTGGAGGAATCCCGGAACATATTCCTGTCTGTGCTGCAAAACAGTCCTGTAGCTTAGCATCTGCTTAATCTAACCACTTTGTGATTGATTTAGTCACTGGTGCTTCCTGCTTTAATTTTTGCTTGTAAGCAGGAATCAGGAGGATAGAATAATGGTTAGATTTGCCAAATGGAGGGCGAGGGAGAGCTTTGTATGCATCTCTGTGTGTGGAGTATAGGTGGACCAGAGTTATTTTCCCTCTGGTTGTACATTTAACATGTTTATAGAAATTTGGTAAAATGGATTTAAGTTTCCCTGCATTAAAGTCCCCACCTACTAGGAGCACTGCCTCTGGGTGAGAGTTTTCTTATTTGCTTGTAGCGGAATACAGTTCATTCAATGTTATCTTGTTGCCAGCCTCTGACTGTGGTGGTATGTAAACAGCTACAAAGAATATAGACAAAAACTCTCTCTGTAGGTAATGTGGTCTGCAGCTTATCATGAGAAACTCTACCTCAGGCGAGCAATGGCTCAAGAATTCCTTAGATATGGTGCACCAGCTGTTGTTTACAAAATACATAGACTGCCGCCACTTCTCTTACCAGACGCAGCTGTTCTATCCTGCCGGTACATCGTATAACCAGCCAGCTGTATGTTGATATTGTCGTCGTTCAGCCATGACTCCGTGAAGCATAAGATGTTAGTTTTGAATGTCCCGTTGGTAGTTTAATCTTCCCAATAACTTGACTATTTTATTGTCCAAATATTGCATGTTTGCGAGCTGAATTGAGGGGAGTGTTTTTTTTTTCCGACCGCATCCTACTCCTCAGAAGGCAGCCTGCCCTCTGGTCTCTCTTTCTCCGCCTCACCATCACGCAGATCACTGCGGTCGTGGCCTGTTCCCTAGAGAGCCATATATCCTCCACCTCGGGCTCGTCAGAGTCGTAAAAGAAGAAAAAGGATTCTGCTAGTCCGTGGTGAGTAATCGAAGTCCTGATGTCTAGAAGTTATTTTTGGTCATAAGAGACGGTAGCGGCAACATTATGTACAAAATAAGTTACAAACAACGCAGATAAACGAACAAAAAAAAACACAAATTGGTTGGGGGCACGTTAAACATCTGCCTTCTGTCCCGGCACCATTTTTCGATTTGTTGCACAGGCAATTAAGGAATGACAGAGCAGTAACAGATAAATCCTGTTAATTTGACATTGTTAAACACTGGGCCCGAGTCCGTGGATAGAAGGGGGAATCGGGGGACATTGCGGTCAAGGTTATGTGTAATTCCCTTCTCTGGCACAAGAACAAAGCAGTCAATGTTGTCTTAATTCGTAGCAACTGCTGCTCTACCTGTATGACACACTACTCCCACAGGGCACAATACATATGTGCTAGGAAACGAATGTGAGATATACCTGCTGGAGCGCGTGCTACGGGTGGGTGCTGCTATGGTGACCAGTGAGCTGAGATAAGGCGGGGATTTACCTAGCAGAGACTAGGGGGTGGCAGCGTAGCCTAGTGGTTAGAGCATTGGACTAGTAACCGGAAGGTTTGAGAGTTCAAACCCCCGAGCTGACAAGGTACAAATCTGTCGTTCTGCCCCTGAACAGGCAGTTAACCCACTGTTCCCAGGCCGTCATTGAAAATAAGAATGTGTTCTTAACTGACTTGCCTGGTTAAATAAAGGTAAAAAAATAAATAATAATAAAAAATAAAAAAATTACCTGGAACCAGTGGGTTTGGCGACGAGTTTGAAGCGAGGGCCAGCCAACGAGAGAGTACAGGTCACAGTGGTGGGTAGTATATGGGGCTTTGGTGACAGAACGGGTGGCACTGTGATAGACTGCATCCAATTTGTTGAGTAGAGTGTAGGGGGTTATTTTGTAAATGACATCGCCGAAGTCGAGGATCAGTAGGATAGTCAGTTTTACGAGGGTATGTTCGGCAGCATGAGTGAAGGATGCTTTGTTGCGAAATAGGAAGCAGATTCTAGATTTAATTTTGGATTGGAGATGCTTAATGTGAGTCTGGAAGGAGTTTACAGTCTAACCAGACAACTAGGTATTTGTAGTTGTCCACATATTCTAAGTCAGAACCGTCCAGAGTAGTGATGCTGGATGCATTGATGTATAACAGAGAAAAGAGTCGGCCCGAGAATTGAACCCTTTGGCACCCCCATAGTGACTGCCAGAGGTCCGGACAATAGACCCTCCGATTTGACACACTGAACTCTATCAGAGAAGTAGTTGGTGAACCAGGCGAGGCAATCATTTGAGAATGCTATAACCTTGTGTTCGTATTCCCTTATTCTGAATCTTTGCCTCTTCACAGAATCAAACACAATGCTATAACCTTGTAGTATTCCCCTTATTACCTAAAGCTGATGATAACTGAACACATACACCGAGTATACAAAACATTAACAACACCTGCTCTTTCCATGACATAGACTGACCAAGTGAAATATATGATCATGATAACTGGTGATGATAGTAGTGTCTACATGACCCGTAGTTCTGTATGATCTCTATTTCATGGTTTGAGGGGCCGTATTTCTGTTCACGTCTTTGAAATACGTATTTTAAAGTCCTACTCTAGTCTCCTTTTCAGCTCATTTACCACAGTCCCTGCGCCCAAGAACACTAAGGCAACCTGCCTAAATAACTACAGACCCGTAGCATGAAGTGCTTCGAAAGGCTGGTAATGGCTCACATTACACCATTATTCCAGAAACCCTAGTCCCACTCCAATTTGCATACCGCTCAAACAGATCCACAGATGATGCAATCTCGATTGCACTCCACACTGCCCTCTCCCACTTGGACAAAAGGAACACCTATGTGAGAATGCTATTCATTGACTACAGCTCAGCGTTCAACACCACAGTACCCTCAAAGCTCATCACTAAGCTAAAGACCCTGGGACTAAACACCTCCCTCTGCAACTGGATCCTGGACTTCTTGACGAGCCGCCCCCAGGTGGTGAGGGTAGGTAGCAACACATCTGCCACATTGATCTTCAACACAGTAGCCCCTCAGGGGTGCGTGCTCAGTACCCTCCTGTACTCCCTGTTCACCCACGACTGCGTGGCCAGGTACGACTCCAACACCATCATTAAGTTTGCAGCTTACTGCAGCGCCAGCTGTGCCATCAGAGACCCTGGGTTCGCGCCCAGGAGATCCGTGGGACGACGCACAAAATTGGCATAGCGTCATCCGGGTTAGGGAGGGCTTGGCCGGTAGGTATATCCTTGTCTCATCGCGCACCAGCGACTTCTGTGGCGGGCCGGGCACAGTGCACGCTAACCAAGGTTGCCAGGTGCACAGTGTTTCCTCCGACACATTGGTGCGGCTGGCTTCCGGGTTGGATGCGCGCTGTGTTAAGAAGCAGTGCGGCTTGGTTGGGTTGTGTATCGGAGGACGCATGACTTTCAACCTTCGTCTCTCCCGAGCCCGTACGGGAGTTGTAGCGATGAGACAAGATAGTAGCTACTAAAACAATTGGATACCACGAAATTGGGGAAAAAAGGGGTAAAAATTAAAATAAAATAAAAAGTTTGCAGATGACACAACAGCAACAGCCTGACAACGACGAGACAGCCTGTAGGGAGGAGGTCAGAGTCCTGGTCGGGTGGTGCCAGAATAACAACCTCTCCCTCAATGTAACCAAGAATAAGGAGATGATTGTGGACTACAGTAAAAGGAGGACCGAGCACGCCCCCATTCTCATCGACGGGGCTGCAGTGGAGCAGGTCGAGAGCTTCAAGTTCCTTGGTGTCCACATCAACAACAGACTAGAATGGTCCAAACACACCAAGACAGTCTTAGAGGGCGCGACAAAGCCTATTCCTTAAAAAAAAAAGAGTTGGCCTCAGATCCTCAGAAGGTTCTACAGCTGCAACATTGAGAGCATCCTGACTGGTTGCATCACTGCCTGGTACGGTAACTGTACGGCGTCCGACCGCAAGGCACGACAGAGGGTAGTGCGTATGGCCCAGTACATCAATGCCTGCCATCCAGGACCTCTACACCAGGCGGTGTCAGAGGAAGGCCCTAACAATCGTCAAAGACCCCACTCACCCCAGTCATAGACTGTTCTCTCTACTACCGCATGGCAAGCGGGACCAAAAGGCTTCTCAAGCGTTTACCCCCAGGACATAAGACTTCTCAAGCGTTTACCCCCAGGACATAAGACTCCACCCGGGAGGCCCGTCATCAGGTAATCAAATGGCTACCCGGACTATTTGCATTGTGTGCCTCCCCCAACCACTCTTTACACTGCTGCTACTCTCTGTCTACCAAATATGCATAGTCACTTTAACTACACATTCATGCACATACTACCTCAATTAGCCCGACTAACCGGTGCCCCCGCACAGTGGCTACCCGGACTATCTGCATTGTGTCTTGCCACCCGCCAACCCCTCTTTTAGGCTACTTCTACTCTCGGTTTATCATATATGCATAGTCACTTTAACCATACCTACATGTACATACTACCTCAAATCAGCCCGACTAACCGGTGTCTGTATATAGCCTCGCTACTGTTATAGCCTCGCTACTGTATATAGCCTCTCTACCGTATGTAGCCTCTCTACTGTATATAGCCTCGCTACTGTATATAGCCTCGCTACTGTATATAGCCTTGCTACTGTATATAGCCTCGCTACTGTTATAGCCTCGCTACTGTATATAGCCTCGCTACTGTATATAGCCTCGCTACTGTTATAGCCTCGCTACTGTTATAGCCTCACTACTGTATATAGCCTCGCTACTGTATATAGCCTCGCTACTGTATATAGCCTCGCTACTGTTATAGCCTCACTACTGTATATAGCCTCCCTACTGTATATAGCCTCGCTACTGTATATAGCCTCGCTACTGTATATAGCCTCGCTACTGTTATAGCCTCGCTACCGTATGTAGCCTCTCTACTGTATATAGCCTCGCTACTGTATATAGCCTCGCTACTGTATATAGCCTCGCTACTGTTATAGCCTCGCTACTGTTATAGCCTCGCTACTGTATATAGCCTCGCTACTGTATATAGCCTCGCTACTGTATATAGCCTCTCTACTGTATATAGCCTCTCTACTGTATATAGCCTCGCTACTGTATATAGCCTCGCTACTGTATATAGCCTTGCTACTGTATATAGCCTCGCTACTGTTATAGCCTCGCTACTGTTATAGCCTCGCTACTGTATATAGCCTCGCTACTGTATATAGCCTCTCTACTGTATATAGCCTCTCTACTGTATATAGCCTCGCTACTGTATATAGCCTCGCTACTGTATATAGCCTCTCTACTGTATATAGCCTCTCTACTGTTATAGCCTCTCTACTGTATATAGCCTCTCTACTGTATATAGCCTCTCTACTGTATATAGCCTCGCTACTGTATATAGCCTCTCTACTGTATATAGCCTCTCTACTGTATATAGCCTCTCTACTGTTATAGCCTCGCTACTGTATATAGCCTCTCTACTGTATATAGCCTCTCTACTGTATATAGCCTCGCTACTGTATATAGCCTCTCTACTGTATATAGCCTCTCTACTGTATATAGCCTCTACTGTATATAGCCTTGCTACTGTATATAGCCTCGCTACTGTATATAGCCTCTCTACTGTATATAGCCTCTCTACTGTATATAGCCTCTACTGTATATAGCCTCGCTACTGTTATTATTCACTGTCTTTTTACTGTTGTTTTTTATTTCCTTACTCATCTATTGTTCACCTAATACCTATTTTTTACTTAAAATTGCACTGTTGGTTCGGGTCTGTAAGTAAGCATTTCACTGTAAGGTCTACCTAAACCTGTTGTAATTTGGCACATGTGACAAATAAACTTGAAAAGGCTCATCTCAATAGATGATCCAGGTGTCCTCTGACATGGCGCATTTTTTACCCTTAAAGTACAATTCCACCACTTTTCAACCTCATTTCCCATCTCCAGCACAATACCAGTGTAATACTGTGTATTACCAGTCAAAGGTTTGGACACACCTACTCATTACCCTTAAAGTACAATTCCACCACTTTTCAACCTCATTTCCCATCTCCAGCACAATACCAGTTTAATACTGTGTATTACCAGTCAAAGGTTTGGACACACCTACTCATTACCCTTAAAGTACAATTCCACCACTTTTCAACCTCATTTCCCATCTCCAGCACAATACCAGTGTAATACTGTGTATTACCAGTCAAAGGTTTGGACACACCTACTCATTACCCTTAAAGTACAATTCCACCACTTTTCAACCTCATTTCCCATTCTCCAGCACAATACCAGTGTAATACTGTGTATTACCAGTCAAAAGGTTGGACACACCTACTCATTACCCTTAAAGTACAATTCCACCACTTTTCAACCTCATTTCCCATTCTCCAGCACAATACCAGTGTAATACTGTGTATGTACAGCACCAGTCAAAGGTTTGGACACACCTACTCATTACCCTTAAAGTACAATTCCACCACTTTTCAACCTCATTTCCCATCTCCAGTACAATACCAGTGTAATACTGTGTATTACCAGACAAAGGTTTGGACACATCTACTCATTCAAGGGTTTTCTTTCTTTCTTTTTTTACTATGTTCTACATTGTAGAATAATAATGAAGACATCAAAACTATGAAACAACACATATGAAATCATGTAGTAACCAAAACAAAGTGTTAATAATATGCTGTAACATATAAACACCTAGCAGTCTACCTGCTTGCACCAATCCCATGGATTTATGGTCAAATACAAACCCCATCTCCCCTCAATGAATGTCATTTATTAATTCCTTCATTACAATGACCGTAATACGATAACAGTAACGCACTGCATTTAGTATATTTTGGTACATTTAGGGTATTTTACATTTTGTACCAAGATACATTTTGCTGTATTGATACTCATCTCCGTTTATGAGGACATATGAATCATTGACCTGAACAAAAATTCTCTGCAGACCTTTTAACCTATACCTACCTTCGAGACTAATGATGTACAGATACTCTGATAAACTGTGTGTCTCGCCAGATGCTTGGTTAAGGTCACTCAACTTTTACTAAACCAACAATGCCTGAGAGGTTCATTGTCTCCAAGGACACTATGGCGTAGCCCCTTTAGTTGAGTATTATAAACTCAAAACAAACAGCATGTCCAGAGACACTTAAGGCTCCTTAACTTGGAGTACCCCTTCACAGCAAATACCTGAAATTCCTTCGTTTTTACATTTGCAGGTATTTGCAATACCTGGGAGTTTCTTTTTCTGTTAATTAAGGTGTCTTTACTTTTACTCAAATGTGACAATTGGGTACTTTTTCCACCACTGATAACCATCATATCGAAGTAAAGTTCTAGTCACGCAATCACGTGTGGTCCTCTCACCATGGCTCGTGGGGAAAGCGTGCAGTTTATTAGGCTACGATGAATCTCAGTGGTGAAAGTTCAAAGGGATGAGCTTGATGTACCTTTCCAAACAAATATCGAGGGTCTTATTCTGGTGACTTTATCGATGCTTGGCTGCCGCTCTTTTGTCCATAATAATCTCAGGTCATATCTGCGATCTGTTGGCTAGATCGCATGTGCCAATACTAGGGTGGGAACTCTCGCTGTATAACACATCATCAGTAGAGTTTAAAATGTGATGGAAACCCATTTAACTTGCTTTTTTTTAAATTTAGCACATGGGAATTTAACTGCAAAATATATTTTTACGTGCACTACATCACAACGGCACAGCATTTTATCCACAACAGGTCAATTTGATAAACATGTCGCTGGTGGGACAAAGCGAATATTGTTTTTAATTCGGACTTGTTGATATTGCCATGAAAATATGTTGCCAATTGGATGGAAACCTAGCTACGGACTAGAAAAGATCAACTTCTAGTTCAGAGATTTGGCTTGTGGTGGAAAAAGTACCCAATTGTCATATTTGAGTATAAGTAAGACAACTTAATAGAAATGACCCGAGTAAAAGTGAAATCACCCAGGAAAATACTACTTGAGTAAAAGTCTAAAAGTATTTGGTTTAAAATATACTCAAGTACCGAAAGTAAATGTCATTGTTAAACTATACTTAAGTATCAAAGGCAAAAGTATAAATGAATTGAAATTCCTTATATTAAGCAAGCCAGAGGATACCGACATTAATTATAAAGGAACCATGTGTTAAGTGAGTCCGCCAGATCAAAAACAGTTGGCATGATCAGGTTTGTTCTCTTGATAAGTGCATGAATTAAACCATTTTCCTGTCCTGCTAAGCACTCAAAATGTAACGAGTACTTTTGGGTAAAAATAACATTATTTTCTTTAGGAATGTAGATAAGTAAAAGTACAAGTTGTCAAAAATATAATAAGTAGAGTACAGATACACAAAAAAATACTTTAGTACTTTAAAGTATTTATACTTTAGTACTTTAAAGTATTTATACTTTAGTACTTTAAAGTATTTATACTTTAGTACTTTAAAGTATTTATACTTTAGTACTTTAAAGTATTTTTACTTACATACTTTAAAGTATTTATACTTTAGTACTTTAAAGTATTTATACTTTAGTACTTTAAAGTATTTATACTTTAGTACTTTAAAGTATTTTTACTTACGTACTTTTCACCACTGGATTTGGCCAAAAAAGCAATAAAAACGATTTATTTCAATATGAACGAAAGTTAAAGTTGTTAGGCAGATAAATACAAAACAATGCAGATAATCTTGGTTTACATCTCACTGTAGATTATATTTTATTTTAGAAAGGGGAGGGTTTATGCAGTGAAGTAATGGAAATAGGGACCCCAAACACACACTGTTAACAGCATAACATGTTGTATTATCCATGACATAAGTAAATTATGTTTAGGAGATGACCAAATGAAGGATAACCTGCGTTTTCTAAAACTATAGTGCCCCCTGGAGTACATAATTTGAAAGTACCATACCATTCCTCTTGTTTCAATGGCAGCATCATATCAATTAGAGACTGGGGTCTTGTGTCTATAGTGAATATTATTACATGACATATCAACAATCAGTTCTCTACTTACGTGTGCATCCTTGCAACAACTGCATATTATTGTTTAATTATTGTTTATTGTTTAAGATTGAACCCTGTAATAAAACATGACAACAGTCTTCAGCTATTTAAACACATCAACGACTACAAAACACAAAAAGTTGTCATTTGTGAAATTGTCAGTATACAACTCCATCCCCCACCATGAGCGTGGTTCTGGCACCGTGCTACAAAGCCCTGTAATTTGCTACACTGTAAAGGGGTTACTGTGAATTTGACAGTTACAGGCAGCTCAGTGGCAGGTAAAGAAATTCTGCATTTCATTTTCCAGTACACCTACAGTAATATAAATACGGTATCAAGTACTGTGTAATGACAGAGTACAATACCTTAAAATGTACTATAAATGCTACTGTAATCGGAATGAATGGATGATTGAAGGGAGGGGTTTCTATTTACTTAACGGTATTTACAAAGGATTGGTGCAAGTGGGTGGTTGCTAGGTGAAGTTTACACATTACAGCATATTAATGAATTTTTGGGTGTCTTCTATCACGCATACGTCTAGGGGCCAACAAAGGCTTTTAAACTGGCCGGAACTACAGGGCAAAACAGACCAAAAGCACATGAAGATACAACGCTTAACCATTTTTGTGCCACTCCAATCTGTCCCCTATAGAATTTAAATAGAGAGCAATAGTAATGGTGTCTTTTAGTAGGCGCCAACTCCGCCATGGCTCGTTGGCCAAAGTCTTTCTGGAAATGAAATCAGGTTTTTGTAGGGGTTTTGGATAAACGCTGAAAATAAAGTCTGTGGTAAACACAGGTTGAAGACAGCTTGGCTGTCGAAATGTTGGTATTACATTTTTGCATCTGAGCTTTTAGTGTGCGGCTCTCTTTTATTTTCAAAACACAGGTTTACGACCTTACACGTTTTGTTCTATGAGATATTCTTCATCGGGAAACATCGCTGTGGATTTTGAAGCATTTCTGTAATCAAAACAAGCATGAAAACACATAGGTTATGGTACCTGACTGATATCTCATAGATTAAAACATAAGATCTCCGAAGCCTGTGTTAACGTCAGACCTTATCCCAAAACCCCATTCATTTCCCCCATAGGGATGGCAGTAAATCATTTTCAGTTTTTAGGACTACAACATGGGGAGTTCTATTGATGGGGAACTATAACCACGTAGGAGTTAAAGTGATAGGGCACTCTTACTCACCAGGTGCAACAAATACAGCCTTTACAAGGCGTTCCTCAAAATATTTGAATGAGCCAGAAACAACGATACCATGCATCCACTAGTGGCCGAGGGCTGCCGAGTGGCACAGTGGGCTAAGGCACTGAAGGTCAGTGCTAGAGGCGTCACTACAGACCCTGGTTCAATTCCAGGCTGTATCACAACCGGTCGTGATTGGGAGTCCCATAGGGCGACGCACAATTGGCCCAGCATCATCCGGGTCAGGCTTGGCCGGAGTAGGCCATCATGGTAAATAAGAATTTGTTCTTAACTGACTTGCCTAGTTAAAGGTTTTTTTAAAATGCAAAAATAAATGGGTTTTGGTGTGCCAAAGATATGGTAGGGTACTGTATTCTATGTGGTGAAATTACAGTAACATTTGAAATACAGCAATTCTTTCCTAGCCCATAACATTTTCCCACAATGCGCCATAATGTACAGTATGTTGCCGTAAATCGTTTATTTGAATGTTGATAATGCCTCCGATTGCTGTACAGTTTTCCATTACAGTGTAGCAGCAATGTTTCAAGTGTAACACCGCAAATGTCCCATTTCTCACAGTATGTGTACGCAAAAATGACATTTAATAAAATGGGAGTAGTACACTATGATGGCTAGTTATTTTATTATTATTTTCATAAGTAATGAAATTTGATGATGTTAGTTTTGTTCATACAAAACTGGGTTATTAAGTGCTATCACTTTGGCAATGGAACCAAAAACGGTAACCCACAAACTGATAAAAATTATGCAAGCTGTAGTTTTACATTTACAAAAGACACAAACAATTGTGAAAACTGTATCATCAAAACACGGTCCAAAACGTTTTGATAAAAGGACCACACTCCACCTTCTTCAGACATTGAATTACTAGTGTCAAGTGCGCAGCTCCTTCAGTCCATCATATGAAAGCAATTTGAATCTGGCTGTTCATTTTACTCTCAGGCGATGCAGGTAGTATCAAGATCTGTGCAGCACCTGGGTCGAGTTCATTAGGGCACGAAACAGAAAACGTTTCAAATCGATTTGCAACGGAAAAATAAAATTTGCCTTTCCTATTGGACAAAAAGCCTAGGTAGGCTTTCTCTGTTTCAGTTTGTTGACTTCCATTTGGTGCCTAATGAACACAACCCTGGTATCTGTAAAAGTGAGCCTGCCTTCCCTGTTCCCTTTTGAGTTAATGAATGCTGAAGACGCAACATTGCACACTGAGGGAAAAGTTGCATCAATGTTCCATCAATGATTCAGCAACCATGAGTGTGTTGAATGGGGGCTCTACTGGGTCTGGGCGGGTCGGTTCTTCCTCTCCTGCCAATCTTTCTTCCTCAGGCTTAATTCTGCATCAGTGAAGGCTGCTGGGCCCCAGTTAGTGATCTTCTGAGGCCCCTTTGAACCTGAGAAAACAAAAATCATAAAGGTCTTTCACATCACTGTAGACAAAGGAAAGGAAATGAGGAAGCCACTTTAGATTATTGAGATGTGCCCAGAACAGACAGAGAGGGAAGATAACTAAATGAAGAGAGTATGGATAAAAAAGGAGGAGAGTGGGAAAGTGTACAGAAATATATAGTGTTGTGTTACCTGGTTGAATGAGGCGGACCAATCCCTCATGGTGGGCCACTTTATGTTTCCAGGTCCTGGTGTTGTTCGCTGCGTCCTCCAGTTTCTGCATTACGTCCTGTGACAAACAAAGAAGAGACGATCTCAGTCGATTTGTACAAGTAAGTCATCCCATTTTCAAATTAAGTGGAAGTTGGTTTTTAATACTGAAACAGGACAACCCACGGCTCACCTGTAGAACTCTAGTGACCCCTACAATTGCCGTCTGGTAGTAGTTGCCAAGATACCGCTCTAGCACCCCCTAAACATCTAATTAGGCATCGTTCTAGCACCACAACTCAAGCACCCTAGTTATAACAGACCCAAATTTAGTCCCTACTCCTGAACTGAAAAGCAGGCTCAATGAAAAACCTCTGTTGAAAGTACATTTTAGTCCAGAAGCAGGCCGTGAATCTTCAATCCCGGAAACCGACCCCTAATGCATGCCTCACCTGGTATTGCTCCAGTGCCCCCTGCCTCTCACTCTCTAGCTGCTCCAGCTGCAGCATGGCGGCCTGCAGGGCATTCTCCTTGGCCGTTCCCTCCTTCTCCAGCTCCTGCTTCTCCGCCTCCGTCTCAGAGATGGCCCTCTGCTGGTGGAGGTGGATCTGCTCCAGCTCAGCCCTCTTGGTCGCCTCCTCCTCCAGTAACCTGGAGAGAGGACGCGGACAGAAAAGTCCAGGGAACAGATAGTGCGTGTGTCACATTCAAAACAAGGGAAGAAGAAAAACACAATTACGCTGCAAACATAAATCCACCCGTAGTGTATACACGCGCACCCGCACAAATTCCCTACTCAGAACACAATGGGAGAAATTGCTGGAGCCCAGAGAAGCACAAGTGTCAGCAGAGAGGAAGGAAGGAAGTGTTTCTGTACTGGAGGGACTGTTGCCCGCGTGTATGTAGCCCCCACGTGAATCCATTGATGGGGGCTTTGTGTGTGTGTGTGTGTGTGCACGCGTTTCCCTCTTCCTCACTGACAAACTCCACTTGTCAGACAATTACAGTGACTCAGCCAGAGAGACAATGAAGTCCATCACCGTACATTCATCTTAAGAGTGCATGCGTATATGCCTGCTTTTCTGTGTGTGGAGCACTGACCGGGCCTGGAGCCTGCGAACCATCTCCTCGTCCTGCCTGGCGCTTCTCTCCTCCTCCAGGGCGTCCTCCAGGCGGTGGTACATGTCCTCCAGCTCACGGACGCGCTGCAGGTACTGCTCCAGCTCAGTGGACTTCTGAGCCACCTGCTCCTCCATCTCCTGTCGCACCTGAGGACCGGTGAGAAGACAATTGTAAAAAAAGAGCACTACAGGTATCCAAGACTAAATCTAGTGGTGCTCTTGGACCGGACGACCCATTCACTAGGAGTCAGCGCTTAGTAGGCTGTAGCACTCATTTAACTTACTGAAAATGTATTAAAAACTCTACTTTGGGTGAACTATCCCTTTAAAATCACTCATTTAACCCATTGTGTACCACTCGCTTCCTTTTCTATCTTAAGCCCACTAACTTCCTATCATTCAGCCCTACCATTCAGGCAGTTAATGATTGGAAACACTTGCCATTGCGAATGCCAATCTGTAAAAATGACGTTCATTTTCTTTTTTTTAATAACAGGAAGAAAGAAAAAGGACGCAACGCTTGTGGGTACATCCTGTAACAGAGCAGACATAGACTTGAGAGAATAAAATAAATGGAAAACCTCATTGATAGATGGTCCTATAAACAAATGTCATTTATAAAGTCTGCCAGTAGGATGTTTGGACTAAATGTCAAAGGTTATGAGCTTAAGAGCATAAACAGGGGGATAAAATAACTAGAAAGTTTAAATCCTTTTTCATGGACCCAAGAATTGAGTGAATAAATGAAGAGAATCAGCTGATAAAGCTGTATCACTGGTTAGGGACAACTTGTACCTACCCCTTGAAGTCTCACAGGGTGCAGTGGGTCACTGAAAAGCCAGCGTAATGAAATAGCCAACTAAAGGGGTGCGGCCCAATTGGTTGACGTCAATTAATTAGCTGGCCACATAGGGGTTAGTAGTCAGCTGTTGGTGTAGCTTACAGTCTAAACAATCTCTTTTGGTCACTAAATTGTGTATAGGTAGGTACCATTTTCTCCCTCTCAAGGTCCACCCTGTAGCGATCCTGTTGTTCAGTCTGCGTCTGCAAGAGTCTCCTCTCCTCCTCTGCCGCGTTGGCCGCCGCCTCCTCCAGTTTCTGACCAATAGCGGAGGGAACAGTCATTACATAATTGACGACTGAATTTGTTCTAGTTAAATAAAGGTAAAACATTTTTTTTATGGTTTCAATATGTAAAACATAGCATATAGTAGCCACCCTTTGCCTTGACGACAGCTTTGCACACGCTTGGCATTCTCTCAACCAGCTTCATGAGGTAGTCACCTGGAATGCATTTCAATTAACAGGTGTGCCTTCTTAAAAGTTCATTTGTAGAATTTCTTTCCTTTTTAATGCGTTTGAGCCAATCAGTTGTGTTGTGACAGGTTGGGGTGGTATTCAGAAGATAATATTTACCAAATAGGGTTACGGCAAGAACAGCTCAAATAAGTAAAGAGAAACGACAGTCCATCTTATTCATTCTACTTCCGGCGCCGACAGAGATGGCCGCCTCGCTTCGCATTCCTAGGAAACTATGCAGTTTTTTGTTTTTTTACGTGTTATTTCTTACATTAGTACCCCAGGTCATCTTAGGTTTCATTACATACAGTCGAGAAGAACTACTGAATATAAGATCAGCGTCAACTCACCATCAGTACGACCAAGAATATGTTTTTCGCGACGCGGATCCTGTGTTCTGCCTTACAAACAGGACAACGGAGTGGATCCTATGCAGCGACCCCAAAAAAAAACGACTCCGAAAGAGAGGGAAACGAGGCGGTCTTCTGGTCAGACTCCGGAGACGGGCACACCGTGCACCACTCCCTAGCATTCTTCTTGCCAATGTCCAGTCTCTTGACAACAAGGTTGATGAAATCCGAGCAAGGGTAGCATTCCAGAGGGACATCAGAGACTGTAACGTCCTTTGCTTCACGGAAACATGGCTCACTGGAGAGACGCTATCCGAGGCGGTGCAGCCAACGGGTTTCTCTACGCATCGCGCCGACAGAAACAAACATCTTTCTGGTAAGAAGAGGGGCGGGGGCGTATGCCTCATGGCCAACGTGACATGGTGTGATGAAAGAAACATACAAGAACTCAAATCCTTCTGTTCACCAGATTTAGAATTCCTCACAATCAAATGTAGACCGCATTATCTACCAAGAGAATTCTCTTCGATTATAATCACAGCCGTATATACCCCCCCCCCAAGCAGACACATCGATGGCTCTGAACGAACTTTATTTAACTCTCTGCAAACTGGAAACGATTTATCCGGAGGCTGCATTCATTGTAGCTGGGGATTTTAACAAGGCTAATCTGAAAACAAGACTCCCTACATTTTATCAGCATATCGATTGCGCAACCAGGGGTGGAAAGACCTTGGATCATTGTTACTCTAACTTCCGCGACGCATATAAGGCCCTGCCCCGCCCCCCTTTCGGAAAAGCTGACCACGACTCCATTTTGTTGATTCCTGCCTACAGACAGAAACTAAAACAAGAGGCTCCCACGCTGAGGTCTGTCCAACGCTGGTCCGACCAAGCTGACTCCACACTCCAAGACTGCTTCCATCACGTGGACTGGGAGATGTTTCGTATTGCGTCAGATAACAACATTGACGAATACGCTGATTCGGTGTGCGAGATCATTAGAACGTGCGTTGAAGATGTCGTTCCCATAGCAACGATTAAAACATTCCCTAACCAGAAACCGTGGATTGATGGCTGCATTCGTGTGAAACTGAAAGCGCGAACCACTGCTTTTAATCAGGGCAAGGTGTCTGGTAACATGACCGAATACAAACAGTGCAGCTATTCCCTCCGCAAGGCTATCAAACAAGCTAAGCGCCAGTACAGAGACAAAGTAGAATCTCAATTCAACAGCTCAGACACAAGAGGCATGTGGCAGGGTCTACAGTCAATCACGGACTACAGGAAGAAATCCAGCCCAGTCACGGACCAGGATGTCTTGCTCCCAGGCAGACTAAATAACTTTTTTGCCCGCTTTGAGGACAATACAGTGCCACTGACACGGCCTGCAACGAAAACATGCGGTCTCTCCTTCACTGCAGCCGAGGTGAGTAAGACATTTAAACGTGTTAACCCTCGCAAGGCTGCAGGCCCAGACGGCATCCCCAGCCGCGCCCTCAGAGCATGCGCAGACCAGCTGGCCGGTGTGTTTACGGACATATTCAATCAATCCCTATACCAGTCTGCTGTTCCCACATGCTTCAAGAGGGCCACCATTGTTCCTGTTCCCAAGAAAGCTAAGGTAACTGAGCTAAACGACTACCGCCCCGTAGCACTCACATCCGTCATCATGAAGTGCTTTGAGAGACTAGTCAAGGACCATATCACCTCCACCCTACCTGACACCCTAGACCCACTCCAATTTGCTTACCGCCCAAATAGGTCCACAGACGATGCAATCTCAACCACACTGCACACTGCCCTAACCCATCTGGACAAGAGGAATACCTATGTGAGAATGCTGTTCATCGACTACAGCTCGGCATTCAACACCATAGTACCCTCCAAGCTCGTCATCAAGCTCGAGACCCTGGGTCTCGACCCCGCCCTGTGCAACTGGGTACTGGACTTCCTGTCGGGCCGACCCCAGGTGGTGAGGGTAGGCAACAACATCTCCTCCCCGCTGATCCTCAACACTGGGGCCCCACAAGGGTGCGTTCTGAGCCCTCTCCTGTACTCCCTGTTCACCCACGACTGCGTGGCCACGCACGCCTCCAACTCAATCATCAAGTTTGCGGACGACACAACAGTGGTAGGCTTGATTACCAACAACGACGAGACGGCCTACAGGGAGGAGGTGAGGGCCCTCGGAGTGTGGTGTCAAGAAAATAACCTCACACTCAACGTCAACAAAACTAAGGAGATGATTGTGGACTTCAGGAAACAGCAGAGGGAACACCCCCCTATCCACATCGATGGAACAGTAGTGGAGAGGGTAGCAAGTTAAGTTCCTCGGCATACACATCACAGACAAACTGAATTGGTCCACTCACACAGACAGCATCGTGAAGAAGGCGCAGCAGCGCCTCTTCAACCTCAGGAGGCTGAAGAAATTCGGCTTGTCACCAAAAGCACTCACAAACTTCTACAGATGCACAATCGAGAGCATCCTGGTGGGCTGTATCACCGCCTGGTATGGCAACTGCACCGCCCTCAACCGTAAGGCTCTCCAGAGGGTAGTGAGGTCTGCACAACGTATCACCAGGGGGCAAACTACCTGCCCTCCAGGACACCTACACCACCCGATGCTACAGGAAGGCCATAAAGATCATCAAGGACATCAACCACCCGAGCCACTGCCTGTTTACCCCGCTATCATCCAGAAGGCGAGGTCAGTACAGGTGCATCAAAGCTGGGACCGAGAGACTGAAAAACAGCTTCTATCTCAAGGCCATCAGTCTGTTAAACAGCCACCACTAACATTGAGTGGCTGCTGCCAACACACTGTCAATGACACTGACTCAACTCCAGCCACTTTAATAATGGGAATTGATGGGAAATTATGTAAATATATCACTAGCCACTTTAAACAATGCTACCTTATATAATGTTACTTACCCTACATTATTCATCTCATATGCATACGTATATACTGTACTCTATATCATCGACTGCATCCTTATGTAATACATGTATCACTAGCCACTTTAACTATGCCACTTTGTTTACATACTCATCTCATATGTATATACTGTACTCGATATCATCTACTGTATCTTGCCTATGCTGCTCTGTACCATCACTCATTCATATATCCTTATGTACATATTCTTTATCCCCTTACACTGTGTATAAGACAGTAGTTTTTTGGAATTGTTAGTTAGATTACTTGTTCGTTATTACTGCATTGTCGGAACTAGAAGCACAAGCATTTCGCTACACTCGCATTAACATCTGCTAACCATGTGTATGTGACAAATAAATTTGATTTGATTTGATCATAAGACATGAAGGTCAGTCAATCTGGAAAATGTCAAGAACTTTGAATGTTTCTTCAAGTGCAGCCACAAAAACCATCAAGCGTTGTGATGAAACTGGCTCTCATGAGGACCACCACAGGAAAGGAAGACCCAGAGTTACCTCTGCTGCAGAGGATAAGTTAATCAGAGTTACCAGCCTCAGATTGCAGACCAAATAAATGCTTCACATAATTTAAGTAACAGACACGTCAATATCAACTGTTCAGTGGAGACTGCATGAGTCAGGCATTCATGGTCAAATTGCTGCAAAGAAACCATTACTTAAGGACACCAATAAGAAGAGGAGACTTGCTTGGGCCAAGAAACATGAGCAATGGACATTAGACCGGTGGAAATCTGTCCTTTGGTCAGATGAGTCCAAATTTGAGACTTGGTTCCAAGCGCCGTGTCTTTGTGAGACGCAGAGTAGGTGAATGGATGATCTCCGCATGTGTGATTCCCACTGGTGACACTGTCTGGGATTTATTTTGAATTCAAGGCACACTTAACCAGCATGGCTACCACAGCATTCTGCAGCAGTACGCCATCCCATCTGGTTTGGGTTTAGTGGGACTATCATTTGCTTTTCAGCAGGACAATGACCCAACACACCTCTATGCTGTGTAAGGTCTATTTGACCAAGAAGGAGAGTGATGAGTGCTGCATGACCTGGCCTCCACAATCACCCGACCTCAACCCAATTGAGATGTTTGGGATGAGTTGGACTGCAGAGTGAAGGATCAGCAGCCATATAACTCCTTCAATGGGGCCATGTATCGGAACTCCTCATGAAGCTGGTTGAGAGAATGTCAAGAGTGTGCAAAGCTGTCATCAAGTCAAAGGGTGGCTACTTTGAAGAATCTCAAATATAAAATAGATTGATTTGTTTAACACTTTTTTTGGTTACTACATGATTCCATATGTGTTATTTCATAGTTTTGATGTCTTCACTATTATTCTACAATGTAGAAAATAGTACATTTTATTTTTAGAAAATCCCTGGATTGAGTAGGTGTGTCTAAACCTTTATGTAAATTAGATATTTCTCCATTTCATTTTCAAATTAATTTGCAAACATTCCCATCACTTTGTCATGAGGTGTTGTGTGTAGATGGGGTGAGAGAAAACATCTATTGAAGCCATTTTTAATTCAGGCTGCAACAAATCAAGGGGTATGAATACTTTCTGATGGCACTTTACTTATAAAATGCCTCATGCGCTTAGTTCAACTGTCATACCCAATCAGGTACCCAAAACACAACCTGGTTTGTAAACAATGAACATGTAAACCAACACTGTGTAGCCTCAAAACATGGTTCAAGCGTTCATTTTGATCTCATGGAAGTGATTAGTGATCGCTGTTCTGACCTCCAGAAGCCGTTTCCGGGCATAGGAAATGAATGGCGGAGACATGACGTACAAAATAAGTTGAAATCAACATAACAGCAGCAGAATTGTTCAGGACCCTGTAAATCAGCTGCTATCCACGACGGTGGCATCTTCAAAACTGGCGATGAATCCTAATTTGACTCTTTCCGTGGAGCCGTGACTTGTCAATTGACCTAACTCGTTCGTTACTACCTACCGCAGGTTAGTGTGAAGTGACCAACCGATCACAGAATGGCTACCGTGTACAAGTGAACCCAGGGTTAATAAAGGGCGCCGACCCCTCACCCTCCAGTCCTGTGTGTACCACAGACCTGTCCTGTCGAGTATGAGAGACGGGAACTTGTTGCACCTCAATGGGAGATTGTTGTTCATTCATTATGCATTGAGTACTAGGGGCACAATGAACGTTCAGACACAGGGACATTGTTACCCCAATAAATCCAATGATTGTCCACAGCTACACTGCATGTGTTACAATGGACAATAATGTTTTATGGTATTGTCGTATGGCTCATTTGAGCTTGTCCAGATGACTAGTCATGTGTCTCATCTATAAGAGCTCTGCTACAATGGGTATTGAAGAGAAGCACTGGTATGTACTGGAACTTAGAGCGCCCTCTTCCTTACCAATCGCTCCAGAAAAAACTCATAACCCGAACTGCTTTGTGAATATAAAAATCAGCTCAATATGTGTGTTAAAGAGATCCATGGAATTCAACCAAAACAATGGAAACGCCACGAGGGGGAAACATTGAGAATCTCCTCATTGCCGCGCATCAAAATCAGCCTACAATTTAAACAATAGTCCCGGTGTATTTCACATAATGTAAAAAGTATAATACTAGTATGGATGTCGTCGCAAATCAATTATATTTTTTAAAAACGTCTTCAAATGCCAATTTCTATATGGCTAGCTATGCAACCAGCTTATACGAATGGGAGTTAGCATCTTGCAGACATTTTGTCTGAACCCGAAAAGAACAACTTCTAAATATTATGCAGCGAAAACAACTACATTGTGGGCCTGTTAGAACACAAATTATGACGAATATCCACTTTCTTAGATCCGATTTTTTGAATGGTCACCAATGGCCTGCATTCCATTAACCTCTTCACCGCATGTATAGGAGAATATTGGCCTGCATTCCACCTCTTCATGTATAGGAGAATATTGGCCTGCATTCCACCTCTTCATGTATAGGAGAATATTGGCCTGCATTCCACCTCTTCATGTATAGGAGAATATTGGCCTGCATTCCACCTCTTCATGTATAGGAGAATATTGGCCTGCATTCCACCTCTTCATGTATAGGAGAATATTGCCATCGTGTATTTGATTTTAACTGTCCATGTTGTTTTCTGCTGGTGAGTGAAATGAGGAAACATCTCATTTAAGTGACATTTCATCTGTAATTAAAAGACCCAACTGAGCAGTGATAATTGGGCTTCAACTGTGAATAAACGGCCTCAAAAGGCCAGACTAAAATAACTTTCAAATCAGGATTAAGAGAGTTGACTGGGAAAAGTGAAAGTGACAAAAAGCTAAGCACACACACACACACACACACACACACACACACACTTCATTCCCCTGAACAGCACAATCCACACTCTCACATTGCGAAACCATTGAGGAAACCAGAAAGTGGGGCTATTCTATTGTTAACATTCAGAAGCACATGTGGCAACGAATCTACCACCAACGGTTTCTGTGGGAGGAACTTCACACATGTAAAGTTACAGTCTATCAGGTGACCTACATCCCGAAGTAGCACTGTCTTTCCACTTTCAGAGGTCTTCTCTTCATTTAGGCGATGACGGTGATGAACCACTTTCCCCCCGACTGTTTTAAACGTGTTCCAGCAACTACCCTCGTGACTTCCAGGCTAGACTAAGAACAGTGGAGATAGTAGGTGGAAACGGATTCTAATGACTACATTTGGTAACACTTTACTTGACACCCATAACCATGTCATAATATGACAACCTGTCATGATATGGTCACAACACTGTCATTGCCCATATATTTACACCAGTTGTGATGTGTTATTTTATGGCTGGTTATGACACCTACACAAGAGTGTCAAAACTCACATTTATTCCCCCCATAAAAATCCTAACCAAGAAGTATCCTTTTGTTTGAAAGTTGGTTTCTAAAATCCTTTTTCATTAAAAAAAAAAAAAAAAAAAATCTTTATTCATATTTTAAATAACTTGTAGAGATATACACTTTATGATACCATCATGAAGCATTATGACCATATAAGCCAGATAGTAAGGGCATGTACGTGATAGGCTTATCAGTCATCCGTCTTGTCTTGCTCCTGAAATCTGCTCCTGCATTCATCCCAGTCTTCATGATATATACAGTGGGGGAAAAAAGTATTTAGTCAGCCACCAATTGTGCAAGTTCTCCCACTTAAAAAGATGAGAGGCCTGTAATTTTCATCATAGGTACACTTCAACTATGACAGACAAAATGAGAACAAAAAAAATCCAGAAAATCACATTGTAGGATTTTTCATGAATTTATTTGCAAATTATGGTGGAAAATCAGTATTTGGTCACCTACAAACAAGCAAGATTTCTGGCTCTCACAGACCTGTAACTTCTTTTTTAAGAGGTTCCTCTGTCCTCCACTCGTTACCTGTATTAATGGCACCTGTTTGAACTTGTTATCAGTATAAAAGACCTGTCCACAACCTCAAACAGTCACACTCCAAACTCTACTATGGCCAAGACCAAAGAGCTGTCAAATGATACCAGAAACACAATTGTAGACCTGCACCAGGCAGCTTGGTTTGAAGAAATCAACTGTGGGAGCAATTATTAGGAAATGGAAGACATACAAGACCACTGATAAACTCCCTCAATCTGGGGTTCCACGCAAGAACTCACCGCGTGGGGTCAAAATGATCACAAGAACGGTGAGCAAAAATCCCAGAACCACACGGGGGGACCTAGTGGATGACCTGCAGAGAGCTGGGACCAAAGTAACAAAGCCTACCATCAGTAACACACTACACCGCTACACTACACACTACACCAGTGCCAGACGTGTCCCCCTGCTTAAGCCAGTACATCTCCAGGCCTGTCTGAAGTTTGCTAGAGAGCATTTGGATGATCCAGAAGAAGATTGGGAGAATGTCATATGGTCAGATGAAACCCAAATATAACTTTTTGGTAAAAACTCTTGGAGGACAAAGAATGCTGAGTTGCATCCAAAGAACACAATACCTACTGTGAAGCATGGGGGTGGAAACATCATGCTTTGGGGCTGTTTTTCTGCAAAGGGACCAGGACGACTGATTCGTGTAAAGGAAAGAATGAATGGGGCCATGTATCGTGAGATTTTGAGTGAAAACCTCCTTCCATCAGCAAGGGCATTGAAGACGAAACGTGGCTGGGTCTTTCAGCATGACAATGATCCCAAACACACCGCCCGGGCAACGAAGGAGTGGCTTCATAAGAAGCATTTCAAGGTCCTGGAGTGGCCTAGCCAGTCTCCAGATCTCAACCCCATAGAAAATCTTTGGAGGGAGTTGAAAGTCCGTGTTGCCCAGCAACAGCCCCAAAACATCACTGCTCTAGAGGAGATCTGCATGGAGGAATGGGTCAAAATACCAGCAACAGTGTGTGAAAACCTTGTGAAGACTTACAGAAAACGTTTGACCTCTGTCATTGCCAACAAAGGGTATATAACAAAGTATTGAGATAAACTTTTGTTATTTTCCACCATAATTTGCAAATAAATTCATTAAAAATGTGATTTTCTGGATTTTTTTTTCTAATTTTGTCTGTCATAGTTTAAGTGTACCTATGATGAAAATTACAGGCCTCTCATCTTTTTAAGGGAGAACTTGCACATTTGGGGGCTGACTAAATACTTTTTTGCCCCACTGTATATAGACCCTGTAAAATTATCATTGTAATTGCTCACACAATGATATCAGACATGCACCTACCCCAATGCTGTTGCTGATGATATATATATATATATACATACACACATACATATATATATATATATATATATACACACACACACACATATATATATATACACATATATGTATGTATGTATGTATGTATGTATGTATGTATGTATGTATGTATGTATGTATGTATGTATGTATGTATGTATGTATGTATGTATGTATGTATGTATGTATGTATGTATGTATGTATGTATGTATGTATGTATGTATATATATATATATATATATATATATATATATATATATATATATATATATATATATATATATATATACACACACACACACACACACATACATATATATACATACATACATACTGTAACGGCGTTCTTCGTTTGTTGAAAGAGAGTCGGACCGAAATGCAGCGTGGTGGTTACTCATGTCTTTAATGAAAATAAGTGCGATACATGAAATAACTATAAATACGAAAACAACAAACGGAACGTGAAACCTAATACAGCCTATCTGGTGAACACTACACAAAGACAGGAACAATCACCCACAAAAGACAAAGCGAAACTCAAGCTACCTAAATACGGTTCCCAATCAGAGGCAACGAGAATCACCTGACAGCTGATTGAGAACCGCCTCAGGCAGCCAAGCCTATACAACACCCCTAATCAGCCGCGATCCCAAATACAACAAACCCCAATACGAAATACAACACGTAAACCCCTGTCACACCCTGGCCTGACCAAATATATAACGAAAACACAAAACACTAAGACCAAGGCGTGACAGAACCCCCCCCCCCCCCCCAAGGTGCGGACTCCCGGACGCACCTCAAAACCAAAGGGAGGGTCCGGGTGGGCGTCTGTCATTGGTGGCGGCTCCGGCTCGGGACGTGGACCCCACTTCATTAATGTCCTCGTTCCTCCCCTTCGCGTCCTGGGATAATCCACCCTCGCCGCCGACCATGGCCTAATAGTCCTCACCCAGAACCCCACAGAACTGACGAGCAGCTCGTGACTGAGGGGCATCTCGGGACTGAGAGACAGCTCGGGACTGAGGGGCAGCTCGGGACTGAGGGGCAGCTCGGGACTGAGGGGCAGCTCGGGACTGAGGGGCAGCCCGGAACTGAGGGGCAGCCCGGAACTGAGAGGAAGCCCAGTACTGAGAGGAAGCCCAGTACTGAGAGGAAGCTCAGGTAGGTAGTAGGCTCCGGTAGATCCTGGCTGGCTGGCAGATCTGGAAGATTCAGGTTGACTAGCAGATCTGGAAGATTCTGGTTGACTAGCAGATCTGGAAGATTCTGGTTGACTGGCGGATCTAGCTGCTCTATGCAGACTGACAGCTCTGACTGCTCCATGCAGGCTGACAGCTCCTTGCAGACTGGCAGCTCCTTGCAGACTGGCAGCTCCTTGCAGACTGGCAGCTCCTTGCAGACTGGCAGCTCCTTGCAGACTGACAGCTCCTTGCAGACTGGCAGCTCCTTGCAGACTGACAGCTCCTTGCAGACTGACATCTCTGGCTGCTTCATGCAGACTGACAGCTCTGACTGCTCCATGCAGGCTGACAGCTCCTTGCAGACTGGCAGCTCCTTGCAGACTGACAGCTCTGACTGCTCCATGCAGACTGGCAGCTCCTTGCAGACTGACAGCTCTGACTGCTCCATGCAGACTGACAGCTCCTTGCAGACTGGCAGCTCTGACTGCTCCATGCAGACTGACAGTTCCTTGCAGACTGACAGCTCTGACTGCTCCATGCAGACTGACAGCTCCTTGCAGACTGACAGCTCTGACTGCTCCATGCAGACTGACAGCTCCTTGCAGACTGACAGCTCCTTGCAGGCTGACAGCACCCTGCAGACTGGCAGCTCCTTGCAGGCTGGCAGCTCCTTGCAGACTGACAGCTCCTTGCAGACTGACAGCTCCTTGCAGACTGACAGCTCCTTGCAGACTGACAGCTCCTTGCAGGCTGACAGCTCCTTGCAGACTGACAGCTCTGACTGCTCCTTGCAGACTGACAGCTCTGACTGCTCCATGCAGGCTGACAGCACCCTGCAGACTGACAGCTCCTTGCAGACTGACAGCTCCTTGCAGACTGACAGCTCCTTGCAGACTGACAGCTCCTTGCAGACTGACAGCTCTGACAGCTCCTTGCAGACTGGCAGCTCCTTGCAGACTGGCAGCTCCTTGCAGACTGACAGCTCCTTGCAGACTGACAGCTCCTTGCAGACTGACAGCTCTGACAGCTCCTTGCAGACTGGCAGCTCCTTGCAGACTGGCAGCTCCTTGCAGACTGACAGCTCCTTGCAGACTGACAGCTCCTTGCAGACTGACAGCTCCTTGCAGGCTGACAGCACCTTGCAGACTGACATCTCCTTGCAGACTGGCAGCTCCTTGCAGACTGACAGCTCCTTGCAGACTGACAGCTCCTTGCAGACTGACAGCTCCTTGCAGGCTGACAGCACCCTGCAGACTGACAGCTCTAACTGCTCCATGCAGGCTGACAGCTCCTTGCAGACTGACATCTCCTTGCAGACTGACAGCTCCTTGCAGACTGACATCTCCTTGCAGACTGACAGCTCCTTGCAGGCTGACAGCACCCTGCAGACTGACAGCTCTAACTGCTCCATGCAGGCTGGCAGCACCCTGCAGACTGACAGCTCCTTGCAGACTGACAGCTCCTTGCAGACTGACAGCTCCCTGCAGACTGACAGCTCTAGCAGCTTCATGCAGACTGGCAGCTCTAACTGCTCCATGCAGGCTGGCAGCACCCTGCAGACTGGCAGCTCAGGCTGCTTCAAACAGGCAGGAGGCTCCGGCAGCGCTGTAGAGAAGAAAGGCTCTGATAGCGCTGAACAGGCGGGAGACTCCGACAGCGCAGGAAAGGAGGAAAACGCTGGCTGCGCTGAACAGACAGGAGACTCCGACAGCGCAGGAGAGGCGAGGCGCACTGTAGGCCTGATGCGTGGTGCGGGCACTGGTGATACTGGAGCGAGGACACGCACAGGAAGCCTGGTGCGGGGAGCTGCTACCGGAGGACTGGTGTGTGGAGGTGGCTCTGGATAGACCGGACCGTGCAGGCGCACTGGAGCTCTTGAGCACCGAGCCTGCCCAAGCTTACCTGGCTCGATGCCCACTCTAGCCCGGCCAATACGAAGGGCTGGTATGAACCGTACCGGGCTATGCACCCGCACTGGAGACACCGTGCGCTCACTAGCATAACACGGTGCCTGCCCGGTCTCTTTAGCCCCCCGGTAAGCACAGGGAGTTTGCGCAGGTCTCCTACCTGGCATAGCCATACTCCCTGTAAGCCCCCCCCAATACATTTTTGGGGCCGACTCTCAGGCTTCCATCCGCGT